>NW_022158413.1:84650-84810 GCF_006535985.1 Synchytrium microbalum | reverse complement strand
AACACTTGGTCGATAGTTCACAATTAGAACTTGAAAAGTTTCATCCAGTCCACCTCTAATCAATTCTTTGAGTTTCAGCATTCGTTCCAAATGAAGAAAATGCAAGTCAATATCGGTGGTATTGTCGGAGGTGAGCGTGTCAAATTTACGCGTTGCATCA
>NW_022158413.1:22798-84545 GCF_006535985.1 Synchytrium microbalum | reverse complement strand
TAGCGGTAACCATAGCATTGAATGACTTGAATTCAAGGAATGCTACAGGGGGTACGGCTGGTGGACGTGTTTCATTGGTGAAAACACGTGAATTTTGTTGATTGAGTGAGTTTAAGTGGGCTCATAACCTGTTGGAATTGTGGCTCCATATCTTTCTATGATGATCTATGTTGATCCATTTCATTCTTAACACTGGACATGACAAAATCCATGTTATCTCTCATCAAAGAATCCTTGGCGAAGGCTGGAGTGGGATACATACTTGAGAAAGTCTTTGGTGTTTGATATCCTAGACCTAAATAAACAAAGGTACTTGTTACTACCTGTTTCTTGGTTACTACTGAAATACAAAGAAACGAGTTACATTTATGTGGCCTCCTGAGTTCAATAACTGTATCACATCTTTGAGGTCCCGTGTTTCATAATCCGTTGTGTCGTTTTGATGAAAGTTGCATTGTGCCGGTTTTGTGGCATCCACATCTACTAGTCTGACAAAGTCGTCCAGCAGCTATTAAGTGATTAAAAATAATCCTTGTCAGTGCAACATCTCCTTCACTTGATCATTATGCCAAAACAGAAACCATAAGCAATTTCAAACCATCAATGTCCCTGTGCTTGTTCCTTACCAGTTCAGCTACGAGCGAATCCGCAGCAGCCTGCTGAGCCAATACAATTGCAGCATAGGGGCCATAGGTGGCTACATCTACAGGGTCCCGGGGGGGGCACCCTCACCTTTATTCATCACCATCTACAAACACCGTTTTAGCAGCATTTTCAGTACTAGTTGGGGTCGGAGAGTGAGCTTTACGCTTCGCATTAGGTCTGGGAGGTAGAGGCGTGTCTACCTCCATTAGATTGTCTGCAATTTTCGTGTCTTTTGTCTTTATAGGTCAAAAAAGTGTTCAAGTAAACAATAAAAATGCTTAGACTAAACTCAAAAACATCCAAGAGAATGTTGGGAGGCGAGCCTGAGAATCCACGAGAAGGAGCTCGTCAAGTATATCCCGAACGTGCTGCTCAAATAGATAGATTAGAATCCTTACTATTTGCAAGTATCGTCTGCTTTTGTCAAAGTGCCAAACAAAATCACTTAAACGACATGTTTCTCACTCTGTACAGTCTGAAGGAGCATTCACACCAACTGGAATATTCTGTTATGGCCCACCAGCAACAGGCAAAACAGCCGTCATCAAGCATCTCCTTTCTGAAGATGGGAACGCCGTCATCATCAATTTCATCGAAACACATACTCCTCGATTAACATTCTCTCGAATACTGGACTCGTTGGCCCATATACGTACATCATATGCTACTGGATTCACGGGATCGTGTGCATGTGACTCGTTGGAAGAGTTTACCATGATCTTGCATGAGTTGTACTCAGCTTCTGATCAGAGACGATATGTGGTAAGTGATATCTCTACGCCATTCACAGTATCTGTATACCTTGTCGCTGCGTGGGGCAGTCACCGATTATCATCGATGGAGTTGTAAACTTTAATGGCCCAAAGCAAACCAAGTGGATAGTTGATAATGTGGTCAGCTCCATGACTGCTCAGTCACCGCTCAATGGGACGATGGGAGTACAGGTTGCGTTTGAGATTTCTTTAGGATAGGTGTAAGTCTGAGGAAACGGGGGTTTCGGTCGAATGTTGCTAAATCATCACATTTTCTTTCTATTAGGTATTTTCCTCGAATACTAATCATTAGAACCATTCCACCATCCGATCTTCAGCAACTGTCTAAATTGGTTAATATTGACTGACTCCATTGCTCAGCAATATCACAATCAACCAAATCGCTGTTGGCAATCTAGCAAACGCTACCGTGGCACCGTTTAGAGGCAACATTGGCTTAATGATTCCATATCCGATCACGCTCCATACGGGTACTGGAGTGACAGCCTCCGTTTCGGTGTCAAGCACGGAAATTGTGTCTGACAATAGAGAAGATTGCTATAAATCCAGGTCCTAATAATATGTCCATCTCTGGTGATACATTCTTGGGATCTGTCGCTTCCATGATTCCGCAAACTGTTGGAGCAGAGATCTTAGGTTTATTGGAGTTCCTGGAATGGCTCGACTGGTCACTGTAACTCTGTCCAATTCTACGTGGGTATCGCTTGAGCATTAGCGTTATAGCCTGCATTGAACTCAATCAAACCCGAGTTAGGTCTCCTGGTGTACGGCTGAACACTATACTAAATGGACTCTCTACAACAGCTGATCCCGCGAAGCTTGGCAATACGACTCTTGGTGGTATCAATATTGGAGTCGCATTCACTCCAATTCTTCAGCAAGTACCGTCTCTTGTTATGCCTGCTATTCAAGATGCTTTTGAGCAATTCATTGGTATGTTCTTGTTGTAAGCTGACTTTATTGTTACCACAATTCAATTTGACTTGATTTACTTGTCATAGATTTCATCATGGGCCTCTTCCAACTAAAGAACAATACCATGACCGTGGCCTAATCTGATCTAAGAACTTAAGGTCATGTTATAGACTTCAGTTGGTACTTAGTTTGCTCTCAATTTCCGTTCAAGCGCTGACATGTTTTCTTCCTTGTATGCCTGTGTGATCTCTCTGTGTTTAATTGAATACCAAAATCAACTTTGAAGCAGTGTTTGTGACAAACTCTTGTGGTTTCTGTGCCTATACATTGCCGACGAAACGATGACTCTGGCGCCTTTCATATACCTCGCGGTGTTTTGGCGGTGTCGAGTTGTCGACTGTGCGTTATGCGCAAGGTTATGCAGACTTTTCATCCTCGCTGTTAGACGCATGACCTCAATTAATAACTTCCGTTTGCCTCCCTTGCAGAACACGTGTCGAATGGTGACTCTTTCATTGTTTGCTGTGGTGATTTGGTGTCTTGTCTCGAATGGGCTGCATCACCCTAACGACGATTATCTGGATTGGACGCCACATGGTCCAGATTTAAGATGTCATTGGGGTCCTCTTTCCCCAATGTGGGGACACTGGGCAAAGCAACACCCGAGTATAGGTTTCGCTGCTCTACGAATCAAAATTCGTGGTTTTCACTATGCGCTCACACAAATGTCATATCTAGTGCTGCCAATTCTCTACCACCAGATCTGCAACGTGTTTTGGCTCTTGACATCAACACTGGCACTGGTGTACTTCGTGAAAACGTATAGAATAATGCCTCGTAGACCTACTCCGACACTGAGGATGGCTCCATTACTCGCCAAAGTCATGTGGCTCCATCATGTAAGACACACCATATTCTATATTGTCGAACTCTAGGTCACAGACATGTACAATCTGTATACTCCCATGTACTTCCATCATATCGCAGCGTCATGTATCATGATGGTGGGTGTGGTTAAACCAGCAATCCTCTGTGTCGTGTGTATAGTATCATTCTTCATTCATGGTATATTTTCGGCTGGGGTGCTACTAAATTGAACCTCTTGACGGTGTACAACTATTCGCGGCTGATTGCTGGTGTATGAAGAACGTATGATGCTGCTAAACTACAAGTAGTAACGCCCACCATTCCTGTGATATGTCTCGGTCTCGCATTGAGTTCTGTCAATGTTTATATCTATACGCTTTTGTCGACCTTTTATGTATAGATGCCAGCCAATTTTTTTGTTGCTCATCTCGCTCCCGAAACGTAAACTGCTGGTACTATAACGGCCAATACTGTTCGTCGTCTATACTGCCTCTGGACCGCCTGTGGCATCAAACATCGCAAGGCATCATTGGAATTGAAGCAACGTTCCAGTCAGTCTTCGATTCGTATCATCAAAACCTGTCGGTTAAATGCGCCGTTATTTAATATACGTCGTCGAGACGAGATGGGCAATATTGTTGCAGGTCATAAGTCAAGGCCCCGGTCGAAATAAAGTTAGAACCTCTAATCTTTAATGACACTATTTCTGCTTCACTCTGTGTGATCTTCGTGCTTTCACTATGACTTTAACGCCTTTTAAAAGTTGCCTCGAGGTTTTGCCATAACGAGGTGTAGACTTTGCGTTTCCGCGATGTTGTGCCGATTTTTATCACCACCATCAACGTCAAATTTTCAATCAACCCTTCAATTTACGTTATACCTCTGATAAACATCTACTGTATGCTGACTCTCGTATTGTTTGGGGTTGTGATTTGGTGTCTTGTCTATGGAGTCAAGTTGCCTCACCCACACGAAGATTATCTACATTTGACGGAAATAAATGGCCCAGACTTGAGGTATCATTGGGGTCCTCTGTCTGAACTGTGGGCGCGGTGGGCTAAACGACAAGCAAGTACGCAGAACACTTGTGCTTGTAGCACACTTGATGTCTTGAAAAATGAATTTGGATTTCTCATGATTTTGTCATTTTTAGTGCTTCCAATTATATATCACCAAATCCCTAACGTATTTTGGCTATTGACATCATCGTTGGCACTCGTTTACTTTATGAGCACGGACAGGATAATGCCTCGTAGGCGCATATCGACCTTTAAGAACACTCCGATATGGGCTAAAGGCATGTGGCTTCATCATGTGACGCACACGGTCTTCTACATTGTCGAAATATATGTCACGGACATGTACAATCTGTATACACCCATGTACATCCATCATATCGCAGCGTCGTGTCTCATGATGTTGAGTATGATTGAGCCTGGAATACTCTCTGCCGTATATGTAATCCCGTTTTGTTTCCATGGTGTATTTTGGGCTCGAGGGGCTAGTGAGTTGGATATACTGACGATATACAACTACTCGCTGGTGATTGCTAGTATATTGATACTATATGATTCAGCTAAAACGAGGGTGATTACGCCTATTGTACCTGCTATGGGTATAGCACTCAGTTGTGTCAATGCCTATATCTGTAAGTAGAATTTAAGCAACGAGGCATATATTGTTTCGTTGTTGCTGACATCACACTCGCAATTTCAGATTGCTGTTACTATCAAGGAACATACTGCCCGGCTTCTATACTGCCATCAGACCGTCAAACTGAACTCATTATTGGACTGGTATTCTGGTTCTGCTTTTTGGTTATGGTATGCACATATATTGGCATCAAGCATCGCAAGGCATCATTGGAAATGCAGCAACACGGGTACGAGCCTTCTGTACACATCACTAAAATGTGGCGGCTTGACGCACCGTCATCTAATCGACTTCGTCGAGACACGATGGGCAACATATTTGCAGATCATCAGTCACGGCCCCACTCAGAATAAACTTGGAGCTTCGAAATTGTGATCTCCAATCCCTTGGTTTCGACGGTTTTAAGACAGTTTGAAACCTTTGTTTCGGACCAAAATATCGCCAACTGTTCAAACTTGTAAGGAGACTTGAGAGGAGAGGGAAAAAATCTTGAGTTAGTTGACGCATATGAAAGTAATTCCTCGGCCCGCGACCCACTAGTCGCGAACGCTTCCTTTTTAGAGGATCAGATTCAGCCTTATAAAGCAGAATACAGCATTAAAGTGTCTTGAAAGCAAGTTTTCAAACGTCTCATTTTTCATCGCTTAGATTTTTGATGGATCACTCTGCGATCGCCCAAATAGATAGATTGATATGAATTTATTACACAAAAATCACGATCTAGCCCACTCTTGTACTCGTTAAACAACGCGCTTCCCAGTGTTCGTGATATCTCCTTCCAAAATTGATGCCAAAAAAAAACTTGCAAATAATCCGGTCAAAGATTAGCTTGACCAAGATGTCGTCAGGAACAAAAGAAGAAGCAGAGGACAAGGAGCATTCCAAGTCGACAGTATTCGTATCTAGTCTTCCATATACAGCGACCTCGTCGGATTTGGAAGCATTCGCATCCGACATTGGACCGATTCGATCTTGCTATGTCGTAGCTGACAAGGAACAGCCCGGGCGTAACCGTGGTGTGGGCTATATCGTATTTGCGCTTCACGATGATGCTGTCAAGGCTCTGTTATTGCTCAAAAAGAAACAGTTCATGGGAAAGAGAACCGTGAAATTGGAATGGGCTACCAAGAAAAAAATCGTAAAGGAGAGAAAAGCAGGTATGTGCGAGCAGCGTTACAGATCTGTTCCTTTCTGTCTATATTACGTATGTTCCCATCGTTTTTACTTATTGGATCGCCTGCCATGTTAGCTGGACTTCCTGTCAACACAAAAGTCGAGAAGAAAAAGCTTGCCAGTCAGGTCAACCCTCCAAGCTTGGACGAAGCTGATGATAAAGACACTGTCAAGGCACCTGTAGTACAAGTAAATCAGCCTAGAAGTGTAATCATCGGTGGACTATCAGAAGCCATAACGCTAAAAGATGTTCGAGTCAAGGCTCGCAAGTTCGGAACCATTCGCAACATTACATATCCATTCCTGAGTGAATTCAATGAACTTCGTATGGGTAAGAGCATACGTAGCTACTTTGCAATCATCTTCTTCTACTTTGAGCTTTTTTGCCATCGTAACTAACTTCCTCGTTTCACATATAGCCAAAGTCGACTACAGCTCATACGAGGAGGCTGAAACCGCTATAGATCACCTCGACAAACACGTCTTCAAGGGCATCCCGATAACAGCCATAACAGCACCATCACCATACCAGCTCAAACGATCCAAAGTCATTATACGAAATCTCCCCTTCACATGCACTATCGCCGATCTCATCACCACCTTCAAACCATACGGAATCGTATCCGAATGCACACTACCAACGAAACCGGATGGCAAAACATTACGAGGGTTTGGATTTGTCCAATACCTGAACATAGAAGAATCAGAAAAAGCCGTCAATGCTGTAAACGGGACTGAAATCAAGGGGCGTAAAGTCGCCGTTGATTTCACATTGCCGAAAGATCAGTTCCTGGAGGAAGCTAACAGGCCAGATGAAGAGGAGCTGGATGCCAATGATTCGGGTGTTGAAGTCAAGGATGAAGATGAAGATGAGGAAATGCCGCCACAGACTCTTGATGATTCAGATGAGGAAACGAATTTTGGGTCCAAAGGACATGGGCGGAAGCATAATAGTAATGGTGAGAGTGATGATGAGGATGTCAAGGATGAGGACGATGGGTGGGAAGATGTGGATGTAAAGCCATTGAAACCTAGACGAGCTCCTCAAGAAGATGTCAACCAAGGATGTACATTATTTATACGAAACCTGTCGTTTGATACCAATGAGGAAGACCTTACTGAAGCGTAGGTGGTTTGCCGTTGATAGCCCGAGGTTTTTTCGTATGGACTCAGACCTTTTCCCCCCTAGATTTTCTGTATATGGAAACATAAGATACGCAAGAACAACGTTTGATGCAAGTACTGGTCAACCACGAGGAACTGGATTTGTGTGCTTTTATAAACAAGAGGACGCACAGTCTTGTATAAAAGCATACGAAAAAGCTGCAACATCGGCTGTAGCAGACATCTCATCATCCCTTACCAGCAAATCAAGCAGTGAAAAGAAGATTGGCAAGAAACTGGCACCCATATCATCCGTACTAGCGCCAGAACCATCCCTAACATCCGCATCCTCACAATTCGTTTTAAACGGCCGTCTCATGAATGTGACTGTAGCACTACCAAAAGGGCAAGCCGATAAAGTAGCTCACGAACGTAAAACCATACGTATAGAAAAGGATAAACGTAATTTATATCTGATGCGAGAGGGTGTCATCTTCCCAAACTCGGATGCTGCCAAAACACTCAGTCAACCAGAGCTTGAAACACGTATGATGGCATATGGATCTCGAAAGAGGTTATTGACATCAAACCCAAACTTGTTTTTGAGCAAGACTCGATTGTCGGTTCGAAACTTGGGTCTCAAGATTGATGATGCTGGGTTACGGAACGCTGGTATAAACGCCGTTAAATCATTCTGGAAGGATGTTGAAGAGGGTAAACGCCAGCCGCTAGAGAATGAAGTAATGGAAGAAGATGCTAAATTATATCCGAAACGAGCAATCCCTTCCGTAAACCGATACCCAAAAATCAAACAAGCTAAAATACTAGTCGCCAAAGATCGAGTCAATGTCGAGACTGGTAAACCACGATCTAAAGGATATGGATTTTTAGAGTTTGAGACTCATGCTGATGCATTGGCTGCACTTCGTTGGATGAATAATAATAGTGAGGCTTTTGGGTCTTCTCGTGGTAGCAAAATCCCCATTGTTGAATTCTCCATTGAGAATGCTCAAGTAGTTAAACGACGAGATGAGCTACTTCGTAAATCTCGTGAAAAGGCGCTTGTTGAAAAGAAGGCTGCTAGGAAGCTCAGGAGGGCTGATAAGCAACCGGATTATGTAGCACCGGAGAGCAATAGTAGTGGTGATGCTAGTACTGATGAAAAGAAGGAACAAAAGAGGGAGTGGAAGAAACCAGCAGACAGACCGAACAATTCATATGAGTCACCCGCTGATGGCGATAAACCCAAAAATACCAGTAAACAGGGTAAACCTAAACGTGACGACCAGCCAAAGAGCAATGCTGCTGCCGCAACAACATCACCAGCCGGTAAACGTAAATGGCAAGATGATGCATCCCATGATAAGAAGAAGAGAAGGACAAACGAACCTGCAGTAAAACCACTCAACTCAACACCAGCACATGTTGTTGACTCGTCACAGCCATCCAAAAAGAGAAGTGCTCCGTCAGTTATAAATCCCTATGATAACGATGATGATGTCAAGAGACCGCGAAAGAAGCAGCAGAAGAGTAAGAGTGAGAAGAGGGATGATGACGATGAAGCCAAGTTTGAGAAGCTGGTTAATACGTATAAGAAGAATCTGTTTGGTGGTAGCACCACCAGTGCTACTGGTGGTGGTGATAAAGCTGGGGCGGAAGAGTCGAGTATAAGGCGGTGGTTTGCGTAAAACACACTTTTAATTTTTTGCATAATGTGTATCATGTTTTGTTTTGATTCATAAAGCATTTTGGACTGATAAAGCCTTTGGAACAGGATTATTATCGTTTGAGGTCTGTTAAGCTCGTAAGCTCGCGATGCACTGTGTACCTGTGTGTGTCCACATGTAGTCAGTACGAAGGACGAATGCAGATCTCCTTCTACTATCGAATACTTGAAACCGCGTAGCGAGCTCTTGGATGTGCTAATCTTGGAGAATCTAGGATTGCTCGGTCCTTGTTATTTGCTGATTTGTCAAAACCTCAGCGAGCTGAAAATGTTGATGTTTTAGATTACACGCAGATTGAGGAAGCAAGGCGTGTAGGAGTTCGCATCAGTTGAATCTGATTAATATCCTTGAATTTTGGGTCTTGTTTGAGCCTCTCCCTTAGTCAGGATACCACAAAAAGTCGGTTTGCGTCCAAAAAAAAAATATTTGCAGGGGCACGAATCATAGAGGGACCGTGCAGTGCCCCTCAAGGGGCCCTTAACGAGGTAACTGAGTTATATCTTCGTTCGATGTGTTACCGGTATAGTTAGCAGAGATCTCCTATGGGCCATGCCCCTGCAGAAACGAAACAAAAGGGGACAGAAGGGTGAACGCTCTCACATATAGACAACCATTATGTACAAACTCGGATCGGATTTCACCGAGCTCATTCCAAACCGCTAATGTGCAGACATAACTACCAAACTGGATCTGAATTCTTCAACCGACAGAGGCCACATTCTATGTTAATTTAAATGGGTTGTTCTTCTACTTCTATACATTCTTTCGTGGATGTTCAGTATTTATAAAGAAGCCACTACGACCTAAATCCTGTGGAGAAGCCTCCCACATGGTCGACATATTAATTACAGCTTCACCTGCACCATTACTGCTATTATTGGCTTCAAGTCCATTTATACGAGAATACTTTGGTGACGGAGATGACACTGCATGTCTCCACCTTGTAGTCCACATCCTTAACGAGTGCAATATATTCCATGATGACGACGATGAGGTTCGGTGTATTCTAATGTCACCCATTGTTGGCAGAGTATTAAAGTCCAGGTCAATATCAACGTCATTTTTACGATGCCGTCTTCCTATATATGTACACCCTGATACGAGCACGAGGAACCACAGGATTAAGCCAATGGTGAGTTCCGCTTTACGGTCTAGTGGTAGCATAGGTGGTGGACAGTAATATCCTTGATAGCTCCAGCAATCTAGGTGTTTTAAATTGTGGAGCGATGAGTGAAACGCATTGGGATTTTTTTGTGCGAGATCGGAGTTTTGACCTACATGTAAAGACATTGACCGAGCTCAACGCCAGACAGATAACTGGTATGGTGGGAGTCACCACTCGTAGTTTCGCAGCATCATATGTTCCCCAAACACCAGCAATCAACAGCGAGTAATTGTATACCGTCAACAGATCAAATTCAGAAGCCCCTCGAACCCAGAATATACCGTGAATGAAGAAGGGCATTACGTACACGACACAGAGGATTGCTGGTTCAATCATACATAACGTCATGAGACTTGACGCTGCGATATGATGAAAGAACATGGGGGTATACAGATTATACATGTCTGTGACAAGTAGTTCCATAATGTAGAATAGCGTGTGCGTTATGTGGTGAAGCCACATGACTTTGGCTAATAATGGAGCCTTCATCAGTGTTAATGTAGGCCTACGCGGCATGATTCTATATGTTCTCATAAAGTAGACGAGTGCCAATGATGATGTCAAGAGCCAAAACACGTTGGGGATTTGGTGGTAGAGAATCGGCAGCACTAGACATGACATGAGCGTGAGTGGATAACAGTTTGACACACAAGAATCAACCTGGAATCTAGAGAAAATCCATACTGGGTTGCTGTTTTGCCCATTGTCTCCACATTGGAGAGAGAGGTCCCCAATGATACGTCAAATCTGGGCCATATGGAGTCAAATGCAGATAGTCTTCACGAGGCACCCAAGATCCAGTCATGGTGCACTCCCAAGAAACGAAGCGAGAGCTGTGAGATGTAAAATGTTGTTGTCAAATGTCATGTTTTGGATCACGTTTGATTAGGCGGTCAACGCGATACGTTGGCTCCAAAGCAATTTAGGAATTTAAAAACGACTAGGCTACTGATAACCCCAGTTTGCAGGTTTGCATCTTCACATTCGCTTTCAAATCTTTTGCACTTTCACAAAATCAACAATAGCCAGACACAGCACATACGGAGCGTGCGGGAATACGATACCACTCTACTTATAGCTCCCTATAGCCTCTATAATACATACGGAACGATACTCCTCGGCCCGCGAGGCAAGTGACCAAATTACTTTGACGTCTTTGAAGATTTCGATGGAAACAGACACGTCTAACATCGCGTTCATTTATAGCACTCCGTTATATTCAGACATGCTGGCCAAGTTTACGTGTCCAAATAGTGCTTGTGACGCAGATGAACAACCAGCGCAATTGGCGATGTTCAATCAAGAAAACGGAATGAAACTCGAGTGGTGAGTGCAGAAATCAACAGTTCATTTTGATCGCTAATAGATCGCTTAAGAGCTGTCTACTCTACTAGTTTATATTGTCGAGTTCCCGTTTGCGTTTGTGAGATCTGCCATCAATTTATGAAAATTGAGGAGGAAACCACTTCAGGCAACACTTGTCATTATTGTGGATTCTTTAATCTACGAGATGCTCGTGTCGCGAGTCTTCTGAACTGGACGAATCCATTACGGGTGCCAGAACTAAAGCTTGTTGCAAGTAGCCTCAAGCAGTGAGCACAATTCACAATCCAACTAATTCTCCCCCTTTTTGGCCGCAGACTGGAGTGCAAATGCTAGTAGGAGATGAATCAGAATTATATACTTCAGTATCAAATGAACATTGTAAGAGGTTGAGAAATCGTGAAGACTGGCAGCAAAGTCAACACCAACAGGATTCTCAACGAGCAATGCCTTCCCCTGCAACGTCTCCTACTCATGACCGGCTCGCAACTTCAGAGCAGCCTCTCCCGCGTGTCAAGACGAAATCTGCTGTCGTCAACTCTTCCCAACCAGACGACACAGAAGAAGAGCACATGCAACCTGACGTTACAGTATCAACAGCTCAAAATAATAAGAGGAAGAGAAGCCAAGACACTTCTTCACAAGAAAGTCATGGGGGGCTAGCTGATCGACGCACTGCTAAGCGTGTTCATCTGCCTCAGTCAAGTCAGTTAGAGCAACAACCACATAATAGTTTAGAGAGCATTAGAAGTCGGGCAACCAAGTCTGATAAAAGTTCTGTATCTGAATTGGACGAGGTTATGATAGCCAGATTAGGCGGAATGCTGCACCTCCTACGACTTGAAAGAGGAGAGTGTATAGCCAACCTCAATGACATACTATATCGATCTCGAAGCCTTAGCAAATGGGATGAATCGGCAAGTCAGGAACCTCGAAAGCTTGAGCAACATTCTACTAACACAACTGGCGAAACTAGATCTTGACAATGGCCTGCGATGAAACTCATCCATCCATAGTATTGCTGACGTCTTTCAATGCATCCCTTGAAACGCTACTACCACTCAAACATCAATATCATGGATCACGAGCAGCTACGGAAGCAGTCCAACGAGCTGTTCAAAAGGCAGCATTAGCAGCTGGACACGACTATCATAAACGTCGATACGAAAAGGCATGTCTGCCTATAGTAAAGAACATGCATGCCGTGGCAACGTATATTCAAGACACGTGTCTTGACGTTATTGAGGAAGAAGGTGATTCGGAAGATGAGAATCTGGTTCGTAGTGGTGATCTGGAGAGAAAGGGGAGTTTGGTAAATTGCAGCATTGCTTTGTTTCGGACAGTGTTTACTACTCTGTTCACGTGTGATGGCCCGGACACCATTAGTAAAGTGTAAGAGTATATATGTTAGGTAGTCATTTTAAGGACGATTGTATTTGAATAATTTAACGATCGTTTCTCATTGCCAATTCGGTGTTTTTCTTGTTGTCACGAAAGGAGTTAGAGGCCCCTGAATAAATCAGGAGTTCCGGTTCGCGTAAGTACGAATATCTAGAGTGTGCGACTTTGACTTTGTCGCACTGGATACTTGTACAAATTCGAAAAGCACAAGTAGCAGTTTGAAGCCCTTTAACAACTTGCATCATATGAAGGCATCAATCTGCATATGAAAGCATCATTGATATAGGTATAAAAGGAAGTGCTTCCCTTAGATGGAGACATTCATGGAAGGCGACCTCTTCGCAGAACAACGGGCTTCAACCCAAGGTACCGACGACGATGAACAAGCTACGAATGGACAAGCTATGAGTAGTAATTCCGGTCTCTTGTACTTGCTGGACTTGGCCTCTCTCCCTCACGATGCTCAATGGAATGACTGGATTGCGTCAAATCCAACATTGGCGACTCTCATCACGAATCTGAATGCAATCCTCAAACAAGATGCTGGAGACACCATAGAGTCGCTTAAAGTCAAATTGGAGCAAGTCAGAGCTGAAAAGCTCTTGATTGAAACCAATTCGGGTGAGTTTGGGCAGTGCCAATGTTTGTAATTGCTTAGAGATGATTGTGACTAAATATGTTTGGTCTTTTCGTCGTGTCGCTTACATAGAACAAGCTGCTCATACTTTGGCTCAACGAAACAAGTCATTCCAAAATGAGATTCATACTATTCGATCCAGATTGAATGATTGCGAGTCGGAACTCTCTCAAAAAAGTATGCTTGCAAACTGATCGCCCAAAATGGACCCCTTTCAGCAACACCAACGTTATACTCTCGTTTTCATTGTAGATGCCGCTTTGGCTACGACACAGTCGGAGAATTCGGTGCTGTCCGCACGTGTAAAGGCTATGGAGACCGAGGTGCAATCATCAAAATCGACAGAAGGAAAGCTAGACTCTGAGAAGCGTGACTTGGCCACCCTTCTTGATCGAAAGCTGGTTGAGATATCGAGCCTAAAGGGTAAATTCCATTCTTGGTCAATGTGATCGTATCCATGCTTTGGTGTAATATTTTTTGTCTCATTGTTTTTAGATCAAATTGAAGCACTAGTCCAACAAACCGAATCACTTCGTACCGAGTATCGCACGCAATCAGAAGAGATTGCTAAACTACAATCCGAAACCCTGAATTCACGGCATCAGCTAGATGCTCGTACGCAAGAAGTCGATCAACTCAAGAAACATAACGAGTGGATGAATCAGGAGATGGATCGCAAAGCAAATGAGTTCCAGCAGTATAGAACAGAGAAGGTGAGAATAATTTGATGTTATAATCGGGCGTACGCTTGACCGATCGGGCATGTACGGCGGACTGCTGGACTTTTTTGTGCTTAATCCCGATTTTTCTGAACTCTTTAGATGGAGGAAATTACGTCTCTACATCAACAACTGGATGCAGCTATGCAGGAGCGTAATCTTTTTGAGTCTCGAGCTCAGAGCCACTCAAAGAGAGCTAACGACTTCGAGGCCAAGTTGACTTCAGCTCTCGAGAAGGCTCAAGAGGTTTGCTCACTTTGTGCAACGATTTTGTTCTGTCATGGACTTACAACATCTGAAAATCGTGATAGGCATCGAACCGTCTTGCAATACAAGAGCAACAATTTAAGACAGAAATGCGTATACAGCAGAGACTTGTCGATCAGTCTAATTCTCTTGCTAAAGAACGAGAAGACCAATGGAAGGAGATGTCACATGGTCTTGCCGAACGAGAAGAAGAGTGTAGAGACCTGAGAGTTAAGTTAGAACAGGTCGAGCAGAATACTCGTAACGACAGAGCATCCATGCAAGCCCAATTAGACGCCAAAGAAGATGAACTTGAAGCGCTACGAACACGATTGAGTGGTGCAGGACCCAGCACTCCCGCTCCTGGCGCTCGTAACGAATCTTCGCCATTCATGTCGGGCTCTCCATCTTCCTCTATAACTCAACTCTATGCACGTAATCACGCACTTGAAGATGAAAACCGTGTACTAAAGCGTAAATTAGAAGGTCTTGAAACCCATGCTGCCGCAACTGCCGATCGAGTCAAGAACGAGATTGGCCCGGCATATCAGCAAGCCATGCACGAAAACGAGACTATAAAGGCCGAGAATGCTAAAATATTCAAGGAGCTAGGAATAGTGTTGAAGCAACGAGAAGAAGCTATAGAACGAGAACAAGCGGTAGTCAAACAAGTAGCTGCCCTGAAACGAGATAAAACCAATATGCATGGTAGTATCATGGATATGAAAAAGACAATTACTGCCTTGATTCTTGGTCTCGAAGAAGTACGAGCAGGTTCACTAGCCAGCTTGGAAGCGCGGTTCAAGATTACTTTGTCTGCCCCGCCATCATCGTCCACTATGGGTAATGGTGCCGCTGCAGACTTTGATGTCGAAGTCTTTAGATCTGTAGACCAGCTAGTAGCTCAGAATGAGGGATTGAAACGATCAGTCCTCTCCCTATCTGACGAGCTTACCCAACTTCAAAACAACGTAGTTGAACGGATTCGTATGGGCATTGAAGATGCTCGAACAAAGGACGAGTCTCGCTTTACCTCTCTTAAAGACGAAGTGCGAAGGATTACCCTCCGTTGTGACTCATTACAACGCGAAAATGAAGGTCTTCGACGACGTCTTGAGTACGTCAATACAAGTAATAGTACAGGTCGTAATAGCTTTGGTGGAATGTCCTCGTCACGACCGACTTCACCTGATGGTGATGGTATGGGCGACGAATACAAGGCATTATATGAATCAGCCCAACAAGAGCTGGATAATCTACGACGTGAAGCCGGTATAGATACGCAAACGTTAAAGAACGATTCTTCACGTCTCGCACATGAGAATGGTGAATTGAATGTCCAGCTCACTCGAGTCAAGACACAACTTGAACTTGCGGACCAACGATACTCCATCCTTCAACACCATCTTGATGCCAAAGAAACCGAACTACGCCGCGTCGTTGACACCAACCGTGATTTAAATACTAAGCTTGCTGCTATGGATAAACGCATTCAGGAAACCGATAATAAGTGTCGTAGCGCTCTTGACGAGAGTAGTAAACACCGGTCAGATGTATCTATATTACGTGCTCAACTAGAAGTGTTGAAGAATGTGGAAGAACGTAGTAAGAACGAAGTGTCCTTCCATATTAATGAACGTCAACGATTGGACTTGCTGTTGAAGGACTTGCAACGTGCACAAGATGCTTTTGAACGTAGTAGTGCTGATCAGACTCGAAGATTGGAGGAAAGATGTGCAAGTCTTGATCGAGAATTGTAAGTTTCAAGCCATGTATTTAAGTAAAAGGGTGTTTTGTTTGCTCAACTTTTTGGTTTTTAGAACTGCAGCGAAGAGGCAAGGAGCCGAACTAAGTGACGAATTACGTGGTTTATCAGCACGGAGAGAGTCTGAAGCTCGTGATGCTCAAGTCAAGGCGGAGAGATTGGTAAGCTATATTACCTTTGTTAGTTTGTGTTTTTCTCTGTTCACACATTTGAATTATAGACTGCTGAGCTTCAAAAGGTTCACCAAGATTTAGCAGTCAGCAAAACCAAGGAAGAAGGATTGACTGAAAGAGTCAAAGATTTGACTCAACGTCTTGCCGTATCTGAAGAAAGATTGGCTGTATACGAGAATCGTGGTGCACGTCGTGTTGGCAGTAATGGTAACAACGAGCAACCAGGTCCACAAGAAATGTTGCAAGAGGTGGAGGCTCAGCTCGTTCAAGCTAGGTAAGTGTTACGTATTGTTTTTAAAGAGAGAACAAAAGCTCCCGGCAGTATTTTGTATTCCTGACGTCATGTTTCTTAGGACGGATCTGGACGCTGCCAAAGAAGATTTACGAATTGAACAAGAACGTGTCGCCACGTTCAAATCTGTGGCTGATACTCTGGAACAAGACTTGTCCCGAACGAGCACCGCTTTCGATGAATACCGTCGAGATACGGATGCTCAGATACAGCAATTCCAACAAAAAGTCGCCCAGTTGGAAGAAACTAAACGTGACCTGGAAGAAAACTTGTCACGAATTGCCAATCAAGTCACTGAAACTCTCGAGAAAGCTGATGCCGATCGTATACAGTATCAGAATGATAAAAAGACTTGGGAAGATCGTATTGAGAGCTTGTCTGCAAGCGAGACTATGGTGAGTATTCTCGTGGCTTCTCCATCCTTCGTTTTGCATGGTCACTAACTAAAGAAATTGACCATTTAGGCTGTTCGTGGTCAGGAACAACTTCGACAAGATATGCTCCGTCATAATACCGAAGTCCTCGACGCTCGCCGTAAATATGAAATGGAAATAGTCGAACATTCGAAAGCCATTCAGGAGCTTCAACGTATCAAGGACGAAGTTGTTAAGGTCAAGGATGAATTGACTGATGCTCGAGAACGTTTGAACGTTTCCGAGTCGTCAGCGAGATCGTCTCAAACCTCTTGGGATGAAATTCGTCGTGGACTTGATGCTGAATTGGCAGAAGTCAAAAAGAATTACGATGAACTCAAAGAGCAGAACAATATTCTTTTATCCCAGCTTGAAAAAGTATCTAGTGAAGCCACTAGGATACAAATGCAAGAAGGTGGTGATGGAAGCGGTAATAGTATTAGTGTTACTGGACCTCAATCATTAGCAACAGACTCGGAGAACCTCAAAGAAGTCATTAAGTTTATACGTCGTGAACGTGATATATTACAGTCAAAGCACGAATTGGCACTTCAGGAGACGCAGCGCTTGCGTCAACAGACGGAGCACTTGCAACGATCACTTGATGAGACTAGAACACTACTTGATGAAGAGCGACATCGATCTCGTCAAGCTCTAGATACCGAACGCCATCATACCGAGCTCTTGGAGCAAGTCAACAACCTCAATATATTACGGGAATCTAACTCGACTCTTCGCCAACAATACGAGTCTGCTTCTCGTCGCTCGACGGATTTAGAAACTCGATTAAGGCAAATGGAAGGTCAACTTCATCCATTACGGGAACAAGTTGCTACGCTTGAAGCCGAAGTCGAAGAACGTAAGAAACAAGTTAAACTCCTTGAGGAGGACAATACACGATGGAAGGCTCGATCAACTGCCATCATGCAAAAGTATGATCGTATTGATCCCGTCGAACACCAACAATTCAAGGATCAAAATGAATCGTACAGATTAGAGATAGAACGATTGAATGCTGAAGTGGCTCCACAACAAGCTCGTTTCGATGCCATCCTCGCAGAAAAGGAAAGTCTTGTCGGTGAAAGAGATTCGTTCAAGACTCAATGGGAGACTGTCAAGAAGGAGCTTGAAGGACAGCAAGATGTGAGTTTTTTCAGTTTGGATACGCCTAAGTTGAATTCGGTTGATAATTGTTTTTGTTTTGTAGATAATTCGACGAGCCAGAGCAACAATCAAAGCCATCAAGGATGTCAGAGAGAAGAATGCAGCATTAGAGGTTGAATTGGCTGCAGTTCGAACTCAATATGATGAGAAAGCGATTGAGATCACTGCTTTACGAGCTGAACTTGTAAGTGAACTACTTCTGCTCTGGCATGTTGCTGAGAGACATTAGTTACTAATGTTGCGAATTTTCAATAAACAAGGGAACTGCTCAGGCCGCTGTTGTTGAGATTGAGAAGGCGAAGGTAGTTTTTATTGAGTTGTCTAGTTATTAGGACTGGAAAGCTCACAGACTACTTCACTTAGACGGCTTTAGTACAGTCAAGTAACGCGAAGATGGTCAAAGCTAAAGAAGATCGTAACAGATTGAGAGATGAGAAGAATGAACTGGCTGTGCGTACCCAAGTTTTATTTAATCCTGTGTTCCATCTATTTACTTTTCTTCTGTTTCAATTCTCTAGAACAAGATTGGAGAGCTTGAGGTTTGTGCAGTTGTTTTCTTGTGGGATGCAACTTAGTTCTGATCACGAAGGTCTCAATTTAGACCCGTATTACTCAACTTCAATCTGAGCTGTCCAGTCAATCTGGTGGAGGCGACTCTAGTGCAGAAGTCGCCAGATTAACGACAGAGTTGAACAAGTCACAATCTGAAGTGACTGCCATCCGAGCAGAGATAGAACAATTACGTAAAGCTGCTGGTAATCATCTCACTGAAATCCAGAGTCGAGATATGAAACTTGGTCTTCTCAAAGCCACAGCTGAGAAGAAGGAGTCTGATCTCAAGCAACAGAAGGAAATGATTTCTAGATTAGAAAGTCAAATCAAAGAGTTGGAGAAGTCTTTGGAAGCGTCCTCGAATTCAGCTCCTGTAATCCAAACTAGTCAACCGTCACATCAATCACCACCACATGTTTCATCGACTACCATTACATCACCGAAACCCGTAGCGGTTGTCCCATCAACAATTCCTCATATTCCTCAAACGACAGCAGTATCGTCCGCTCCATCTATAAAGTCTCCCACTTCCACTTCAGTGCGTCCATCGACTCAACAGACGCCAGCCAAACGCACTCGAGATTCTACTCCTGCTCAGTCACCAGCTACTGCATCAGCTGATGACTCTATTGGTCAACCTGCAGCTAAGCGTTTGAGACCCTCGGAGGATACAGTTGAATCGAAACTTGTAGTTCAAGTAGATCAACGTGAAGTATCCCCCATTAAAGAAGTACCACGAGCAACCACGCCAAAGGTTGCGACTCCACGTGCTGCTACTCCACATGCTGCTACGCCTGTGCGAGTGTCTACGCCGGCTCCAGTAGAAGTAAAAGTGAAGGAAGAGCCACCGATAATACCTTCTTCGACGACTGAGGAGCCTATAGTTGTAGAAGAGTATCTAGAAGAACTTCAAGATACTACAGCGGACTCACAACCCCTGGCTGAAACACCCATAGTTGAAGATGTGACTTTAGATCAACAACCTTCCACTTCTACTCCAGGTGCTACTGGTGAAGGTGCAGAAGAATTAAATGTGGATACTCCAGGTTCATACCAGGAGCCGGGTACAGACGTAAATATGGCTGATGCAGAAGATGGTGAACTCAAGTATGATGAGGATGTAAATATGAATGAAGGTGATGAAGATGGAGAACTTCACGAGGATGAGTTACAGCGGCAAGAAGAAGAGGAATATGAGACTGAGGAGCAGTCATTTGAAATCATTCCACAAGAAGATCAACCTGAAGAAAATGCCGCTGCTCCTGAAGTTGGTCAAGAGGTTGACTATGAAGGTAATTTTTAGAACAAAAACGCGTCAATCATTTGATCTGTATGGCATGCCCCTGACTCTATCGCGCACTTTAGATGAACAAGATGTAGAAATGGGAGACGTTGCATTTACTGAGCAAGTTGGTGGGAACGAGGCATATCAAGAAGAAGAAGAAGCCAATTATGAAGAAGAAGATTTGTAAGTCGAGAAGTTCTGTGAATTCTTTTAGCATCTCGTTCATTATCTGAAACTCCTTTGGATTTTGTTAGACCACAGGAGCACCCTGTAACTAACGAAGAACAGCCTGTAAATACTGAAGCAGGTCAAGAATATTTGGAGACTTATGATTCACCGTACGTTCCTGCTGCAGATGGTCAAGAAGAAGAAAGACACCCTAGTCAGGAGGCCTTTGAAGAAGGCGAGCAACTGGAAGATGCAGTAGAAGATGGTGAAGACACTTCTGCTCCTGCTGTCGTTGCAGAAGCTCCAGTTATAGAACAAGTCAACAGTATGGAGGATTTGCTTCCAGAAGAAGAGGAAATAGAGGTAGAACAGGAACACATCGCACCTCTTATAGATCCCGCTGTGGTGGTTGACGATGTACAGGAGACAACTGTGATTGAAGATGAGAGTATAGGTCCTACAGATGAAACTAAAGTGGATGTGCCTGTCAGTCAGACAGACATTCAAGTCGATGTCACAGACATTTCGACTGCTCCCCATACCTCAGATGTAGTCATGGAAGCTGAAAGTAAGCCCATGGAAGAAGAGGTTGTCACAGAATCCACGATGGCAACTCCCGGTGTACCAATAGTTGAAACCCGAGCAACAGCCACACCAATTTTGTCTGCAGTTGCTCCACGGCCTTCCACGCCAGTAGTAG
Source organism: Synchytrium microbalum (assembly GCF_006535985.1). NCBI lineage: Eukaryota > Fungi > Chytridiomycota > Chytridiomycetes > Synchytriales > Synchytriaceae > Synchytrium > Synchytrium microbalum. The sequence continues at coordinate 63,685 of NW_022158413.1, read as the reverse complement.
GCTCGACAACTACCGGTTTCAGCTTCTTGTCTGGACCTACAAGTAGTAGTAGTACGCCTATCGTGCCGCCAGCACCGTCTATTCCAACCGAGTCGCCCAAAATCTCGTCTAGGTTTGGCAAATTATCTGGTAGTGTTGCTGCTACGACAGATCCTGCTCCGTCACAGCCGTTAAACACAAACGCACCCGAGTTTGTGCCAAGGCCTCTAACTCCTAGCGCACCTCTAAGTCAAGACGGAATGGCTATGACTGAACGTATAAAAGCCAGACTTGCACTTCAAGCTGAAGAAGCTGCCAAATCACTCACACTACCAGGTAATGACGTAAAAGTCTAAGAGAAACGTGACGAACTCAACGCTGACTTTTGTTTGATTGAGTGTAGATGCTGCTGGAGGAGAAATGTCAAGAAAGAGAGTGCAACGAGAGCCTCCTCGCCAATTGCAAGGTATGAGTCTGACATGTCGCGTGTGAAGCCTTTTCCCTGACTCGTTCTCATTCCTATGTAGATCGTGTTGGTGAGAAGATTGATAGATTACCAAAGCCTTTGCCAGTAGGATTAGTACAACAGCAACTCCTCAATCCTGCCGTACCCATATCTGGTGCTGTTACAGCCACACAACCTCAACCACACCAAACAACAACAGCAACCAGACCAGCAACTCGATCAATATCTCGAGGAAGTGCACGAATAGCTGGAGCAAGTGGAACTCGAATCGCTGGAACTAGTGTAAATCCGCTATTTGCAGCTGCCATGTCTGCTTTGCCACCAGATAGCAGTAGTCCCCTACCTCCTCGTCCTATTGGTGGAGGCATACTTGGTCGTGCAGCAACAGGAGCTGGTAGAGGACGTGGTACGACTCCAGAAGGAGGAGCACCCGGTAGAGGCGGTGGTGGTATCTTGGGAAGAGGACGTGGTCGAAAGCCAGATGATGCTTCAGGATGATATAAAAGCAAGATATTTTTATATGAAAGAAACTAGAAATGATGTTTGCACACACGCAACCAAAAAAAATAGTGCATAGGATTTTGTATGCTAATACAACATATCCAAAAAGGACTGCAGCTGTTTGTGATGGTGAACAACTCCAACGAGTTTGAGCAAAATTGAAAACTTAAACAGAGGAAAAGCAATATTATATCGTAAAATTGAGCGTGAATTTCCAATTCTATTGTGCTGGTGTTCTGTGTTCTGTTTGGATATTGGAGTGTTGCTTGCAATGCAGTTCAAATAAATTGATGAGAATTGCACAGTCTGAATCGTCGTTCCAAGAAACACGGACAGCCACAGGTGCATACGCCAATTGTGCATCAGTTTTGCGGGTTATGTTGATGTGCATAATTTACTAGATCGGATTGATTCATGTTTGCCGTCTGGGAAAGGACGAAAATTCAAGTTGCGACCGCTTGTGTCTGAGTTTAAAATAAAGTCGTGGAACAACGGCGGAGACCAGAGAGAGACACTGCATTCGGTACATCTTCTCTAAACGATCGTGCTCTTCACGGTACGCATCATCTTGGTGAACTCCACTCCCTCATCGACAATGACTCGGATAATAGGGATGCAAGTCTTGGTCATTGCGAGCTTGATTGCGCTTATTGCTCAGGTGCAACACGGTAAGTCTGTGGATACGTGCTTGCTGACTAGTCCACATCACTTGGATTTGGTATTGGTGGTGCTTTACTCGAAGCGATTGCCTCGAAAATACCACAAATAGTCAGAATGCGTATGTGCCCACACGCACATACATCAGACAACAACAGAGATTACACCTTCGCTAACCATTTTATAATGTACCTTTAGCAACCGCACAATGCTGTGTCGAAACTCAGATTTCCAACCTCACAAACTCGACTGCCTGGCAGATCAAACTTGTTGCCCAAGACCCAACACAATACTCGTTAACTGGATCTCTCAAGACCTTGTTTAATATAACATTCCCGACCACCTGGGCGTATCCGTTACTTGTGCTTCGAGGAAATGAGACAACAAATGTACAAGCTCGGTGCAAGAACACGACGACGGATATCAATGTGAATGCAACGGGAAATGGGTCGTGGAGTTGCATTGATTATAGTGTGGTTTTCACGGTTGTTACTCCTGGAAACGCGAGACCGGCGGTATCGCAGATATCAGCAATGGTGAACTCAGATGTGTGTGTGTTTACGAATAGTACGCTTGGATGTATTGTTTCAACTGCAACTCCTTCCCCGACACCTTCGCCAGGTAGTTTTTTGTCGTTGCAGACACTCGTGATTTTTCAGTAGTGACCTTTTTTTTGCGTAGTCGCGTCATCCAACGATGTCAGTTTAGGTCCTCTTGGCACTCATCCCATCTGGCAGGTCGGGACTGCAGCAGCAGTAATCGTCGTAATACTATTGCTACTTTTCTTTTTGGGAGTTTTCCTTTACGGACGATATAGAAACCATACCAGTCTAGAAGAGGACGACAAAATAAAGGAAGCAGCGCTTAGTGATGGATCACGACGAGACTCTATAGTAATGGAATCTGAGCCAGGCTTCTCTACAAGGCAACAGCGATGGAGTGAGAAAATGTTTGATTTCCCAGAATTCGCAGGTGGTGGATATGTAAAACCTTCGCAGCAGAATCGAAAGTATGGTTTTGAAGATAGGACCTATTTAATTGATTATAATAACAAGATGAGTGAGAAGATGAGCCATGGAGGTGGTGGAGGATACCCCTTGAACACTATGGGAGGAGGATATCCACCAATGACAAAACAGCAACAATACGCATATAACTTCCCTCCCTTCCCACCTCCCAATATGCCATTACCTCCTCAGCCGTATCAAACACAACCACCATTCGGTGCTCCTCAGCTACTACCGCGGAGAATGGACGGTGGATATGATCGATACGGTAACGGGTACCAGCCAGTACCTATATACCCCCCTACCTTGCCATTGTATAGTAGCACGGGAACTAGCAGTAGCAGCAGTATCCCGATGGCTGCACCAACTAGCTTTGGTAGGATGCCTCCGCCACCTAATGGAGTTGGACAGCGTCCACGTATACAGCAGCAGATACCTCAAGGTCTTGTTGGATTGAATGAGAAGAATGAGAATAGGAGAGTCGAGGCTCCCATGGTTCCGTATTATGATGATCAGATGCCTCAAGGGGCTGGTGCACTGAATGAGAAGAGGAGAGTCGAGGCTCCCATAGTGCCTTATTATGATGATGAGAAAATGTCTTATGAACAAGAGTAAGTGAAGCAAAAAAAGGAAATCAAAAGAAGGTATTCTGACAATGTTGACATTTTAGGTACGACCCCTCTCGAAACACATGGGATCAACCCCCAGTAATACCGGACCGAAGGCAAGACCGTAACGATCGTAACATCATGAGCGACTATCCTCCAATACCGCTACGTCTCGACATTCCAGCTCGTCGTGATGGTGAAAACAGTAGCATGCCGTCTCCACGCGACATGAATCGTGGCATGGCACCACCGTCTCCTCGAGACATGAAACATAACATACCGTCTTCTATCAGAGAAATGAGCATGCCGTCGTCACCAAGAGATCATCCGACAGCCCCACCACGAGACGGCTATGACATGTATCCAGAGACGTCTCGTAGTAACAACAACAATCAGTCTGGCAATACAGGATCTGCACGACGAGGAGTAGCCACAGTAATGGCAGCGCCGCCTATAAACAATACTCGCAGGACGCCGACCCCGTTACAAATTGGACGATATGATAATGAGACGGTATCTGAATATGACGGGCCGGGTAACTCGAATGCTGAGTTGAATAGCGGGCAGCAATATGGGAATAATCGACGACCTGATTCACCTACATCGGTGGCAGTCAGCTATGATACCATGTTTGGTGAGGATGTGATGTATCAGCAGCCTCAACGAACACAGCAACAACCACAAGCACCACCATTGTCAGAGAGATACGACAATAACAATAACTACTATACTGATGAGCCATATCAGCAACAGCAGCAACATCAACCACAATCGCAACAGTATGGTGGATATCAGCAGAGAGAGAAAAGTGTAGAGAGACATAGACAGCAACGGTCTCAAGACAGAAGCAGCTAATAAGTGTAGTCGCAAGAGGCCTCTAAAACCATTGTAAAAAATTTCTAAAGAAGCATATTCTGTCACTCAAATGTTTTGTACAGACCACAAGATGTAATTTACATTGCAGTGGTTTGACTTACAGTACGACAAAGTGATGTGTCTTAATACGTAATGCTGTATTTCCTGGCCAAAACCCATGGTGCTTTTAGCCAAAATGTATACCGTTTCTTACAAATATATGTAACAAACTGTCCCGATCTACTGAGAAACATAAGACGAAGCTGGAGCGATGACTCCAGGATGACGTCCTACTACTAATATGAGGTCTTTACACTCACTTTAACCCGTTCAGGTTGACTTTCGGACGCTAATGTTCGACTGCTTTGATTCACTTCGCCGTTCTACGCCTTCGTACCAAAGCACATAACTCAACCGTCGCTTGCTTAAACGATTCAACTTGCTATATTTTAACTAGGAGCAGATATATGGCTGAAATCCTACTAGTGAGTGGAGTTCTGAGTGGACTGTTTGGACTTGGTAGCAGTGCTATGTATGTCCCAAAGTTATTTCTGCAACTGTGTGAGGCGTCTTTAAAACCTTTTCCCTTGATTATAGACTAGCAAAAGCAGGCCAGAACGCAGCGACAACGCTAGAGAATGGACTACGAAATGCTGGTACAACTGCTGCTAAAATCGTGGCCGAAGCACACATAGATGCCGCACACGAGATTGCTCAAGCTCATCTTCAACTCGGGGTCCATACGACCAAGGCTGCCGACATCGTAACAGCAGGTTTCCTCAACGGCATTGATCGACTAGACAGAACCGCCGGACGTGTAGCTGCAGACTTGATTCGGGGTTATGAAGCTGGGAATCTTGCAGCAGTAAATCAGCTTGGCAACCGACTCAACGTTGCGATTGCTCAGTTGGATGCCAGCTTGCAGCAGTTGATTGAAGCCCAATTGAGGCCCATTGTGAACGACATTCAAAGAACATTCAAGTCGACATTGACATATTTGGCTGACTCTGTATATTGGGGCTTGATTGGATCATCAACCATCTATCTGATATCAACTCAGCTTCCTAATGGTCCTGTTGCTTTTGTTTGGCTCATGAAATGGCTCCAGGAGCTGATGAACTTGGAGGTGAGGTGGTAGCTTGGACGTTAAGTTGTTGGTTAGGATTCTAAAATGCTTTTTGGTCTGATAAGGTACATCTGAAGATTGGAGACGTACTGAAGATGATGCCTCAATTCGTTTCACTGGCGGCGTTTTGTTTCTGTATCTGTAAGTGAACTGATTCCATTTGACGAACGACATGCTCTACTCACACTTTGAACATTCTCCACATAATAGACAGAATGGCGGTATCCTGGGCAGAATTCCACAAGCGATTGGCTCTGACTCAGATCATGGCCATAACAAGCTCTAGAATGTATTCTGCTGGTGTCCAGATAACTCCAAACGCTAGAGTGAATGGTCCAATCCCCATTAATCAACATGGAATCCAGGTCACACCCTCATCGGAAGACTACCTGGGACATCGGATCTTTGACTCTGTTTGGATTGGTGGTTCAGGCACTGAAGTTCGTTACTGTCTCAAGGTGGTGGATGGCAACTTGGCAGTTTATAAGGTGACCACTCCTCCTGGTGCTGCTGTGGATAATCTTCATGATTTCAGATCTGTAAACAAGGGTGATCTGGTTGCAGGTAAGCAGTAAAGTGGCACAATTTTGAGTTTTGTTGGTCTTGTTTTCAAGTTTAATACACTCCTAGGAAACATGAACGCAAACGACCTTGTTGCTGGAGGATTTATAGTTGCAAATGGTACGACTCTTTTGAGAAATGCCTTGCATAATGAAATCTAATCTTATTTTGATAAAATATGTACTAGGAAGAAACGCTGGTGGACATGGTATAATTGCAGATGGGAACATTGTCGGACACAGTCTAGAGGCAAGAGCAAGTATACGTGCTGAAGGTAAGCGCTTTATAAATCGTCCTTTCAATTCCCTCTGATCTAAATCGACTCAATGAATGTGCAGGGGACGTGGAAGGGCAGAATGTAAACGCGAGAGGTCTCATCCATGCTGCTGGTAAGAATTGCAGGCTATTATTAAGCCAGTCCACTCCAACGGGGTATTTGGTTGGCTCATCCGGGCTTAACGAACATTGTAGGAAACATCGATGGACACAATATAGACGCAAGGGGACATGTCAATGCTGCTGGTAAGACGTTGCAAATCTTACTTGACAAAGGACTTGAATATCTGACCATTCAATTTCCCTCCAATCTCAACCGATAGGAAACATCGACGGGCACGACTTCCACCCTAGAGGAGGAATCCGTGTTGAAGGTAGGTTAGTCAGTGTGGTTGCCGTAATAAAATCCAACCTCTTCCTTTGTTTGTAGGACACGTCGATGCCCATGATTTTGTCGCCCGTGGATCTCGATTATTGAAGAATGGGGAGCTTGTTACAATCAAGGCCAATCATACTGGCAATAGACTTCAAGTGAATGGCAAAGAAGCAAAATTCGACAATTCAAATCGTGGTGGACTGGAGGCTATGGTCCTGGAAAGTCTATGAGGAGAATATTGAGATCAAGGTTTGGTCTGTTAGCTGTATGGCGAATAAAATATTTAGTGTACTCGTTCTGATCTTATGAATTATCAAAGCTTTTAAAGAAACTTATTGTATTTCTACAGTGTCTTGTACAGACCACATATGTTATTTCAAAATGAAGAGCGCTTGGATTGCAATACTACAATATGATGTGTTCTTATGTGTTATGTTACTTTACTTAACTACTAGATGCATTTCCAGCATTCACGCTCTCAACACCCTTAGCAAGCATAGGCTTCTTATCCTTTTCAACAGGGATTGGCGCAGCTTCAGCTGGCAAATCTACACGTACATTGACTCGAGTCACTACAGCAGGTGCAGGAGTCAACCAATATATAGCAGCACCCTTCCCTAGGCGAGCAGCATTGACTATGACAGACAGCCAATCCGACATGGCACAGCACCCCGAGCATAGAATCAATATCAGCATAAACAATGACACCACCAAATTCCAGATCGACATATAGATCTTTATGCAAGAGAAGTAGAAGAGTGACGACCATGTTGTTGATTGTGAGAGTAGTTTTACAGCATTCTGCCATTGGGTTATAGATTCGTCGTACTTGTATGATGCGGGGATGATTACGCCTGGTTGTTCGACTGCATCGAATACAAAGGTGGTTTGTAGGACTAGTTCCAGTTTCGAGATGGCGAGCCAAGTCTGAGCAAACGAGTAGACGAGTGGGAAGGCGATACACGGGATTGTGCATAGAAACGTGATGGAGACTATGGTTGAAGAAGAACCGGAGAGGATTTGTGTAAGTGAAATTTGTTTTCGAAACGTTTGGAACGGGTCCAAGTAGAATTTGCTTTAGAGCGAGTTTCCCAATCTGTCTTACATGCAATTGTAAGCCAACACCACATGCAAGTGAAGAACGCCCACCAGATGTCAAACAAAACCTGTTTAAAAGGGATGGAATTAGACTGTTGTGTACTGCGAACAAGAAACCACCACTTTTAACAATAAAAGACACCGACAACCCAAACTCACGATAAACATAATCAAGAGATAAGATTCACCATGAGAAGCCAATTTCCCTTTCAACACCTTTGAAGGAGCCAAATCCGAGTCTGAACGAGCATGATAGTTTCCAACAGTACTGGTCATCAAAGGTACATCACTCTCAATGTCATTACTATTACCACGAGGTTGCGACATTGCTACTGGCTGAGAGTTGACGGTAGCAGTGGTTGTAGGGAGTCCATTGGTGCGTAACGAGGTTGGGTCACGGTTGACGGTTACAGAGACGCTGAGGTCGACGCTTGTTATTCCACCACCACGAGACGATCCAGCTGCCTCATAGGCATGATACATGTACGGAGGAGGTAATTCATCGGTCTAGAATGTAATCAGGTTAGGAACGTGGTGGAACACGGCATACGTGTAAACCTACATTTCGTGATGCGACTGGATAATCGACCTTGTTGACCCAGGAGGAGTGCATAGCTAGAGGATGTGGTTCTATGACTGGCTTGTCTTCTATTACAGCGTATATGACACGTTCGTCAGGAAGTGGGGCAGTCGGAATTTGTTCCTGGACTGGTGTTATTGCTTGAGTATGTCTCTTGATAAACTCTTCCTTTTCGTCTTCTTGTATAGTATTGGGAGGTTCTGAAGGCTGGTTGTCGTCGTCTCCGTCCATGCTTGGAAGGAACCGTTCTTCATTTCCTTTTTGTAGTGTGTGAAATTTCTTGGTGCCAATGTGTGAAGGGCTGGCATGCCAATTTTGGGCGAGTGTGCCAAGCTTTTGACCATAGCTTTTAGCTTCGTATTCAAGCACGTTACCGCTTTATCTTGTAGCAATTGGGGTTGTTGGTAGAATGCGGCATCGCGAGGCAGTTAGTGCCAAGAAAAATTGTGGACTTTGGGGTCCAGCACAAGGCGCTCGTGGTTTGAAAACAAGCTAGGCTGGCTTATTTCGCTTGTATATAGAGCAGAACTATGAGATCTGCATTCTCTCCTGCTTCAGGTTTCTTGACGGGCGTAAAGAACGACACTTCAAACCTCAAAGGCACATTAAGGTAAAATGTATTCCCAAGCAAGTTATTTTAGATGCAAACCCCAATAACCCCAATGTCCCATGCCCCCATGCACCAATATATGTAAAATCCCAGATTAAGTAATAAAGTATATGTTTTCTAGCCTGCGGTTCTTATAGTACCCAAACAAAAGTTGGGTCAAAGTGCCAAGGCTACAATCATCACCATGACAATGGCGCCCTTTCCTAGATTCAGACGGAATCCAGACGAAGATTGACTACCGGTAGTCTAACATTCCAAGAAATCAAGTTGGAACGTATGTTGGAGTTTGGAATGGACGGCGTGACGATCTTACCGAAGTAGGTGTTGATGCCGATGCTGATGTAGTGCTTGTTGAAGCAGTAGTTCCTGCAGCAGACGGCGCATTGCCAGTAGGAGACGGGGCAATCACAGCAGCTGGTTTACAATTCGAAGTCTTGTATCCGTTCAATATCATGTTTCCAAGGGCAAAGGTTCCACCATATGGACCTTGAAAGAAGGAGACCGCGAGTCAAGTCTATGGATTCCACATCATACGCAGGCATTTAAGTAGACTTACCGCCGATTGGCGATATGACCAAGTCGTAAAGATGGGTCTTGTCTAAACCAGAGAATGCTGAGAATGGAATGGTGATATTGGCAGCCCATCTAAAAGACATATGCAGCAAGCAATTAGTGCCGCTGTCTTTATGGGCAGCTTGCTTGTGGCTCACTTACGACCAAGGTGTGGCCCTGCCATGGTCAATAAACACACTGTAATCGCTTGAGCTTAATGTGTTGCTGTCTATAAAGTTTGGATGTAAGGATTTGATGGTGGATGGCGAACGATGATCACGTGTGAATGGACGTACTTGCTGCAAAAGCATTGCAATTTGAGTCCCTTGACTGGAGTTTTATCGACACTGGGTCCAGCGCAGAGCTCTAACAGTAGAGGATTCATAGATGAGTAAATCGATGCTAGGTAACAGTTCGTTGCTATTCCGCCTTACGAAGAATTCGAAAAAGAGTGATTCAAAGTTGGTCGCATCCAGGCAAGTTCCACTATTGAGCTGGACGGAAATACTGCCGCCGGTGGAGCCATTGTTAGAGATCAAGACGAATCCTTGCCAAAAGTAGTTGGTGATAGTAATGTTTGATTCTGATCCAGCGACGGTTGTTCTGCGTAAACAGAAAAAAGAAAGTTAACAATGTTGGTCAAACTCTGCTCAACGTCAAAAGGAGATCTGAATCTAAAGTAGCCAAAGATCAATTGCTTACGATGTAGTAGACACTGGCATTTGACAGTTGGGTGGCGATGCTGTCTGAGCATTGGCTGAAGCCAAAAGGCCAAATAGACAAGCTGCAAAAGCAGATAATCGTGAAATTCGACCCATGGTTTCTATGCGTTCGCTGATAGATGAGACGTCGTATGGAATGATTGAAGTGAATTGATGGTTTGAGAGTACTTTTCTTACCTCCGAATGCTTTGAAGAGTGTGTCAGCTTACTCTAGCCAACGGTCAACATTGAAAAAACAAACACAAGAAAGTGGCTATGAGCTTTGGCGACTATAGATCGCATCCATCGGGATCTGAATAATGATTGGTTGGATGGAACACCAGTTTAAATACAAAACGTACGGTGGGAATTGTTTTTGAGTTCCAAAAGTTTTGTTCACGTTCGTTCAACTTACGTCAGCCAAAGTCTAGATTAACAAAACGTCACATACTGCTAAAATTGGCTCTCTACTCTCTAACTCAAACTTCACAGCTCCAGCTCCACTTGATGGCTACAGAATTCCTGAAATCCTTCAAACAACATTTTGGATTGAAACGAGGTCCGAGGAGGTCAGAGAGGAGCGCATCCCAGGAAGAGTTGCGGAGCAAATACCATCTCCTACTGGCATCGGTCCCGCACTGTTATTCGCCGGCCTGGAAGTGTTGAAACTTTTCTACTACAATATCCAACATTTCATGAAACAACGACAAGACGCGAACAAACGATGACGAGCCATAACGAACGCTATTTGAAGCATATTGGCGTATTCGCCAGTTGATGACACGAGAATCTACGGAGAATCTACGGACAGTCGCAGCTCGAACATGATTTTGTGTTGAATGTGTTTATTGAGCTGACCAGGTCAATCTCAATACCATCCTCCAACTTCTTTTATTTCAAAGACCTCATTTATTCCTCCTGCTCCTTTTTTTAGCCCTCATCTTTACCCTGCCCATTCTTCCATTACCACCGCAATACTGCTACTGCTACCATTATAGTTTGCTAGCCACTATTGCAAACCTCCTGCATCGTCATACTCTTTCGAACTGCCATTTCAGCAAGACGAACGTATTCGTCGATATGGGGAGCAAGAGCTTCGACCATTCGGCACGGTTCGAGATTTCGGGGTCAATGGTTCCAATTTAGTCTGCAACGGGTTGGAAAGATGGGAATCTGTCCAAATGCTTGAGACATTCAAGGGGCATTGATCTAGAGCAGATTCCTTTGACCACAGCTTGCCTGTTGGCGAGAACTTGAGGTGTCAGGATACCACCATCACATACTCCGATAAATTCCTACTGGAGGCACAATACGTTTGTGTCAGTAGGCTAGTAAGAATCGAGAAGACACAAGCCAAACTTACCAAGACTTTATCATAACCATCACGCACATTGCGAATATGGTGAAAAGTTTGTTTGCGAGTATGAGGAGCACCAGAATCACACCAGATGCAGCTGAACATGGTGTTATCCGCCTCCTCAAAAGTTATTACCAGACATTCGAGAAACATGTTTTCATAACGATCTCCTACTACAGTTTCTCCCAACACATCCAAGATATTGGCAAATCGTCTCCGCCACCACCCGTATTGTGCTCTGTCTATGTCGTCAATGCCTTGTGATGGCCATTGCTTATGATAGTCCGATGGCATCCAAGTTCGGCCTTGACGAGACTGGATAAGTTCAGTTAGCGTCAGCAGACGGTGTATGATATGTAGCCCTCCACCATAGCCATCCACCACTCTGTATATTCCTCTTCCAACCATCCTGCCCGACGTGCGCGGATGATACCCCGACGTTGAGCTATTTCAAGAAAGGTGCTACCAACCAAATTCTCCCAATTTGCTTCTAAAATATGATTTGGCTCATCCAACAACCCGAGTATCATTCCAAGCTATGACATTCCTCTATGTGGCAATTAGCAGCCGCAGCAAGTATCGGAAGACGTCGATCAAGCCGTTCTTCGAATAAGATGGGAGCCACGAAGTTGACCTGGGTCAGGAACTCAGTGGTTTTCTCACATTCAATTCTATGCAGTGTTTGCCATTGATTTAAGGTGATGCCAGAGGCCAGTTTAGCTGCTGAACAATGACTTAAGGAGACTAGAAGAGTAATTTATTTCCGAATCGCAGGCTAAGTCCCTCTGGCCCCCCGGCGAAGAGCACGGGGTGGAAATGTACCGTTGGGGAGACTAGCCAGAAAGACATCTTGCGTAAGCAGTCTGTTCGAAAGTAATTGAGAGTGATTTTAGTTGACATTTAGAACTTTTGCCCACGAAAAATTGCTTACATGGCTGGCAACAGGTCCTGCAGAGTCTTTGCGAAGCTGTGGAAACTGTTTATATCCGTGTGTCCGTGACATTTATCTCATGTTCCCGAGAGAACGATCTGCTTGACTCGTGTCAAGTCTATACCAAGTGGTTTATCGCCATAATACATGCCACTGCGTCGTGTTGGGAGTGCAAAGTGTCGAATTACATTTGAGACTAGTCTGGAGACTCTCTGGATGGGCACCAATGTGGCATGATCCTTGCCGGCACTGTGTGGATGAAGTTTTAGTTAGAATGGAATCCCTTTCTCGGTAAGTTCCATGCAATTACATACTTTTTGAAGACCATAGCGAGTAGATCAGTAGGGTTTTGGCTGAAGGAATCAGGTTGGATGATGGGCGCAGCAATGGGGTCTTAGTTATCATCTTCAATAACGACATTATCATTTTTGTATTCACAGACTCGTAAATCGGTTTTTTTTTCATGTGGTAAATGTTGAAGCAGTGTGTTTTTGGCATACGAGACTCAACAGGACGTAACTTCCTTGGAATCTAGACGAAGGCGGTGTCAAAATGCAGGAAAAGTGGGTTTCTGGCACGAAGTCTGCTAGTTTTATATGTATGAGGACTTAACAATGTATATTGAAACATGGGGAATTACAGTTTTATTCTCTCTTGCGCTTCCGCGTTTCTTGTTTTATTTAAATCAAAACATACACTGCAAAAAAATTGCGTTTCTAGCTGGACTTGAACCTGGAAAAAAATAGGGCAACTTCAATCTGAGACTCGGTAGCGTTGTCACCTCTTGTGGAACTACGCATGCACTTGCCGACCGACCGCAAGATTCAACATCTCGCCGAGGGTCTGAGACCGCCCACTCATAAATACTCAAACTGCTAGGAGACATCCGACTCAAATAATCAAACTGCCAAGAGCTGCTGTAGAATGGACTCTTTTTTGGTTGACTAAATCTACAAGGTATGTTGTTCTTCATCGTATCTTTAAACAAGCAAATCCACGTCTTGTTGAGGTAAGTTGTACTCCTCTATAGATATCTCTTCATATTCAGCTGAATCTCCTGTAAGCAAAGCGAGAAGTGTTAAACAACCTGAAAATGTTGTTAAAAACACAGCACCAGACGACTAATAATTCTTACCATGGGGTATGAATGTCAATATATGCGTGCATGTAATGTATGTCTCTCAAAAAGCTCCTGGTGGGGGTGGGGGCGCATTTGAAAGTCGGGGATCTCGAGCAGGCTCAACAAAAGTTCTTGATCCTCCACCACCACCACCAGTATCATCTCCTCTAATACTGCTACTATCTCGTCGATCTCCTCTCCCTCTATCTGAAGGAGCAGCAGAGGTTCGACCTTTCAATTCATCTTTTTTCTGTAGACCAACATCCCAATCCAATTTCAACTTTCTGCCATCGACTGGAAAGCCTTGTACTTTTTCAAATGCGTCTTGCGCATCTCGTCGATCTTCAAACTCCACAAATGAAAACCTGGAAGAGTGAGTATAGATGAGCATTTGTTTGACACAGCAACAACAAAAAACGAAGGTTCAATTCCATAAATAGTCTACTGACCCTTTGTTCCTTCCAGTATGACGATCAAAAGGGACACTGATAGATTTGATTGGGCCATAGCGCCCAAACAGTTCTGAAATATCTCGTTCTTCAAAGCGATATGGCAAGTTGCCTACAAACAGTGTTGTAGTTGTCGCTCTGTCATTCTCAGCTCCTCTACAAATAGAAAAGACGCCATGTGAGTTGCGTAGCTATAGCTTTCAGAGTTTGCGCAAAAGGAGAAGCAGTTCTTTCGGTTGTTTCAATACATTCTTCATATTCTCCAACCTCCTTCAACTTCGAGCAGCAAAGAAAAGGAAGTACCGTAACCTTTTTATTCTTCAACTTGAAGACTCACTTGATGATCTCTCTGCGAGGACGAGGTGATGAATGGCGACTGTCTCGATATCCACGGTTACTCCTTCCACCTCCAGAGTCATATCGTCCACCACCACCAGAATCGTATCGAGAATCATAACGTCCAGAATCACGTCGATTGTCATAAGAACCACCATTGTCATATCCATTGTTTCGATCATCATAACCTCCACGGTATCCATCATCATATCTGTCGTTATAGCCATATCCATAACCTCCATTGCGATCGCCATAGTATGGCGGTGCTCCTCCTCCTCTATCATCGGAACGAGTTGATGAATGATATGGATCAGGATACTCGTAATCTTTGACACCACCACTGTCTCGTCGTGGAGAACGTGAGCGGGCTCTGTCACGAGGAATATCTCCAGCTGGTGCTGGTAGTTCGTCACCAGGTCGATAGCTCATTTTGTAAATTTTGATGCTTATTTGAGATGTTGGAGCTCTGGACGTTTGAAAGATGACGAAGATGTGAGCAAAGCTGCAAATAAAATGAGGTAAAATGTGAGCATCAATATGACATACTTCTGTATACCGCAACAACTGTGCTTTGTGAAAATTGAGAGCTTCAGGATGTTTGGAGATGGAAGAAACCCACGATGAGAAACTCTTCGACGTGAAATAATGCGCGATTCACGTGTAATTTTATAAAGCGAATACGAATCTATTTTAAAATGCAGACTATTTGTCTTGAAACAATTCACAATTTTCGCCCAAACCTTCAAAACCCATGAGACAAGGCTTAAACGTGTTGATTATAGGTATAAGTGTAATCTCAGCAGCCTCATCATCATGGAACCGGAACCGGAAGGAGGAGCTAATTTGGGAAGACGTGAATCTAGTAAGCCTGCTGTAGCTAATTGAGCATGCCAACATCTGTAGCTAATGTAATGTAATAGTGGGAGACACGACGGGCCAGCGTAGATTTGGACTGAATATACGCGGAGCCACCATCAGCGAAGAGCCGGTGCCTCCATCTGAAACCAGGTTCGTATGTGTGACATCATATTGTCATGTATTGAACATCGCCATGCTTTGCCATTTGCCGTGATTTGATGCTGCTATCAACCGTAGATTTGATTCCATTTAGATCGCTAACTGATCATTATTTGTTCGTTAGAGAGATTCTGTTTCCGCATCAGACACAAAATGTTGCTCAAATCGCAGTTGATATCGTACGAGGCCATATTCATGTTTTTTCGCTCCCGATTCCACCAACTTAGGAGAACTTGATCATTGATACATCTCGTTCCCTATAGGGTGGAAGTTTGGCCAAAGTCGTCTGGTTTTCACGAGCACCAAACACTCCTGGAGGTCGATTGAACTTTAACAAGTTCCAAACTGAAGATATCGAACAATGTATTGCGTTTATCGCAAAAGTATTGGATGAAGATGAAGATGGAAGCATGCCACGGTCTAGACGTGTCATCAAAGGTAGAATCGTTGCCAGTTGCCTGACAGAACAAGGGCGAGGTGCTGACACGTCATGCTGATGTAGCCACGGGTGGTGGAGCTCACAAATACTATGGTACATCCCATGCGTCTATTATATATTTTTCACTTATCCAGGCACTAAAAACTCCCGCGATTTCAATCTAGACTTGTTTCAAGAGAGGTTGGGGGTGACTGTTCAAAAGGAAGACGAAATGGAATGGTAACAGTGTTGGTATCGTCCATTGCCATTTGTCACTGGTTCTAATAACATTTTTTTTTGTCTGTAGTTTAATCACTGGTAGGCCAGAACAGAAAGCGTTTCTTTTCCAAAATACAACACGACGCAGGCAGAAGACAGTTTTCAGCTATGTCCTCTGACCGTAGGTTTGAACTTTATGGTCCGTCAAATCTCCTATGAAGTCTTCACCTACGATGAAAGAAGAACAGAACCATTAAATTATGAAGACACACCACGTGAATTGTTTCCATACATGGTACTTATTGAACTGAACATACCAGCCAAAGATATCGCATTACTCAAGCTTTGTGCTCATACAATTTTCAACATAGTTGGTCAACATTGGTTCCGGTGTCAGCATACTCAAAGTGACGAGTGAAGAGACGTATGAGCGCATCAGCGGTATGATCAGTTCCTTAGTTGGGTTTCTGAGGTACTTGCACTGACTAGAGGAACTTGTATTTAGGAACGTCATTGGGCGGTGGAACTTTATGGGGCTTGTTGGCTCTCATAACGAATGGAACTTCATATGACGAGATGCTAGGTACCTTCAATGTGACGCATTTGTGACTGTCGGGATAGTATGAAGGGCTCATTGATCTTCCTATGCTATTTTAGAGTTATCCAAGCAAGGAG
The DNA here is from genome assembly GCF_006535985.1 of Synchytrium microbalum. Classification (NCBI taxonomy): domain Eukaryota; kingdom Fungi; phylum Chytridiomycota; class Chytridiomycetes; order Synchytriales; family Synchytriaceae; genus Synchytrium; species Synchytrium microbalum. The sequence goes on along the minus strand of NW_022158413.1, from coordinate 47,210 downwards.
ATAACAAGAACGTAGACATGCTGGTGCGTGATTTGTCTTCGAAATTGGTGCTTCTTTTGCAGACAGCCCCATTCATCACGTTTTCGATAGGTTGGTGATATTTATGGCGGGTAAGAGACTAAAGAACCATATTAAGAAACCGTTGTCATCGCTATCGCTAACAAAACCAAAACAATCAACCGCTAACTCAACCAAAGCAGTGACTATCCCAAAATTGGTTTGAAGGCAACCACTATTGCATCATCGTTTGGCAAGGTTTTCAAGGCTACACCGGAAGAACGAAAGAGTTTCAAGCCTGAAGATATATCACGGTCATTATTGGTAGGATCTATTCCACTATTTGGCTGCGTTTTTGGTCTCTGTTGCCCATTGTGTTTTCCTTCACATAGTACATGGTCAGCAATAATATTGGTCAAATTGCATATTTGAATGCACAGGCACATGGATTGCAGAGGTAGAGCAAACCTTTACGAACGCTTTTGAAGAAAGCATACACGGTTTTGGTTCTCATCCTCTTGTTTACAAAGGATATACTTCAGTGGATTCTTCATTCGTGGTCATCCAATAACCATGAACACATTGAGGTTGGAATCAACTACGCTACGCTTGTCCTTCAATCGTGTACTCATTCGAAGCTTTTGCCATGATGTAGCTTTGCAATTTCATTCTGGTCAAAGGGCAAAATGAAGGCTCTGTTCTGTCGCCATGAAGGATATCTGGGTAGCGTTGGAGCATTCTTACGATTGACTCCAAGACGAGCCAGATTAGGTTCATTTAGAGAGAACTTCAGTCAGATTGAAAAGATATCTGAAAAGTCGTTGGGAGCTGTCGGTGTCCTCGACAAGGTATTCATCTGGAATAAATCCCTCTTTTCGGCAAATCCCCAAACATTGTCAGCTTATGACGGTTTCTGTCTTCAAATGTAGACTCTAAACAAGGAAACTCCATTCCCGCTCCTAAAAGACGTGTCACTCTATAATCCAGATACAACAGACTTGAGTGATCCAAAACTGCAAAAATATTGGATTGATCTGCTAGACAAGAATCTGAGCGACTTGATCGAGTTGGCCTTGGAGTGGCAAGGTCATCAAGAGGATTCCAAGCAACGAGCGGCAACGTTTGAAACCATGTACCGTGCTCATTTGCAACGTTTACGTAAAGAGCCGTCCATGTATGGTGTTATGACTATCAGAAGGTAACTGAAGTGTTTAGAGCCTTCTTGCGACAGGTTGTTTTTGTTGGACACAGAAGCGTTTTTCAGGAACGTATCGTAACTTCCTTTTATTTCTTAGCCTATTGGATTTGAGAGAACAGTGTCTCCATGAAATGGGTTTCCGAGATATCTTTGAAGGAATCAAGAAACAAGAGAATACTGCTGCGTTAGAAGGACTCCCTAAAATGTTGACACGGCTGGATGCAATGCCTGAAGACCTTCGTATTGAGACATTGATTCAAAATGTGTTGGCTGGAAATATGTATGATTGGTAAGCATGTATTTTCATTCAAGGTCCTCCTTCTCGTTCGTTCAATCAGGTTTTTCTTGTGTTCGTCATGTAGGGGATCAACGTCAGTTCAAGAAATGTTGCGTCGGGTATGTTGGGTGCAACTTCATGGAGGACTCCTATACGAGTTATTTTGCTAACGTGTTACCGACTTGCCAGGGTGAATTGGATTTTGAGACAGCCAAGGTAAAAGCCGGACCTTATTGCCGCTCACTTTCGCATGATCATGTCTAATCTATAAACGCGAAAAACTCATCCCGTATCTCAACACCACAGCAAAAAGTACAACACCCACCTAAATTCAACCAACTCGCCCCACTAAAGAAACGTTTGATAAACGATATACCACATCACAAAGCATGTATATTTGTGGATAATAGTGGTGCTGATTTCATATTGGGTATAGTTCCGTTCGCTCGATACCTATTGACAAAGGGAACACAAGTTATCTTGGCTTGTAATACTTTCCCAAGTGTTAATGATATGACGGTATGTGTGCATGACGGCGCCTCTTTGTGGGTTTCCTCATATACAGACGACTTGATTTTTGTTTTTCTTTGGTCGAAGGCACGCGAAAGTATGGAAGTCATGGACAAGATATCAGAGTTTGATCCTGTTATCCAAGAGCATTGGAGGGATGGCACACTGCAAGTTATTGGATCTGGTAGTGGGTCGCCTTGTCTAGGTATATGTCTTTGTCAGCCAGCTTTTGCGCGCACTTGACAACTTCACTTCATGTCTCCCATCTGTTGTAACTATCTTCATATTAGATATGGCTAGAATCAATGAGCAGCTAGCACGAGCTGCTCTTGATACTGATTTCGTGGTGTTAGAGGTAAAAAGAAGGGAATGCTTCAGGGGATTACGTCGAACTTGGGTTGCTTACATTTGGCTACTCTTGGTTTAGGGAATGGGACGTGCTATTCACACCAACTTCTTCGCTCAATTCAAAGTGGAATCTCTGAAGATTGCAGGTGAGGAGCGTTATTGCTTTGGTGGATCAGCATGCACGAATTTTCGCATTGACTTTTTTTGGTGCTAATCTTTTAACCCTTTCCAAAAGTGTTCAAGAATGTTCAAGTTGCAGAGTCACTTGGAGCATCAATGTATGATGCAATTGTCTTATATGACAAGGGAAGCGAGACTATGGTATAGAGTACGGAAACTCTTTTGAAAATAAACGATCTAGACAAAAGTTGGTTGCGAGACGCGTCGCCATAGGCCACTTGAAGCTCAGAGCATTGTTTTTTACATAGCGTCGCTGTGCCGTCGCTGTGTCTCGAGCTGGTTTCTCACATGTTGTCGCTTCCATTTTTCATCAAACACAAAAACACAAGCAACCATGAGTTCCCTCGAAGATCTAATAGGTACGAGAGAATCTTAAGACGGTCACTACTTGTAATATCTATTGTCAATAATACTTACTCTGTCCTTCTTTACCAGTTGCTGCATCTAGCGAGACAAACACATCCGAGAACTGGACGGCAATCATTCAAATATGTGAGCGGGCAGACAAAACCGATACAACTGCTAGAGACGCTGTATCAATCATCACGAAACGAGTCCAACATAAGAATGTCAATGTATGTATAGTCTTGGGCATTTGTGATGTTCACACATTCAACACACGTGAATTGCCCTTTCCCTTCCAAATGGCCTTCTTACGTCAAGATTTAATATACATTTTAGGTGGTATTATTCACATTAACAATCGCAAACTCGCTCGTCCAGAACTGTGGGATGGCAGTCAAGCGAGAAATATGTTCAAGAGTGTTTGTAGATGCTCTCGTCAAACTCGTATCCAACAGGGCTATTCATGAGACTATTCGGACTCGGGTATTGGATTTGGTTCAGCATTGGGCTGAGGCTTTCAAAAGTGAACCTTCGTTAGGGTAATGCGCATGATGTTTGCAGACTGTTTGGAAGTTATTTAACGTCCCTATGTGCTACTTTTTTTGGTGGCCATCGCTTTCTTACCGTCCCATTTTCGCATGTGAATCCAGGTTTATGGTGGATACGTATAATCAACTCAAAGCGCAAAGTATGTACATCGTGTTGTTAATACTTCAACTTGATCACTATGATGACTGAAACCATCCTTCTCCTTTACACACAAAGATTATCAATTCCCTTCTGCGCAAAAGCAAGCGCCTGTTGAGAAGGTGAGTATGGAGACCGGTTGTGTCTTTTGGTTGTGTTTGGATCTGCCATTGGGCTAAATTAGCCTTTATCTCACTGTTTTAGTCAAGGTCACAAATCCAAAAAGAAAAGGAAGATGAAGAGTTGCAGCTGGCTGTATGTAATTCAGTGGACGCTCCTTGTTTTTTCTTTAGCAACCTGACACAACTTGCTCCCTCGCCATTTAGCTCGCAATGTCCATGTCTGCTGCTGAGAAAGAAGAAGCTGCTCTCAAAGTTAGTTGTTTCTTGGTTGAGAGTTACTTTGCAAACTTGTTTTCAAGCCTTACTGACACATTTCTATTTAGAGGAGATCATCACCTCCAAGACAAATTGTAAGCAAGGCAACTCTACATTTCGAGTTTACGTTTATCGTATTTGTAATCCTATATCTGAGAGCCGAATTCAGGGTCACTGACTTTGCTTTTTTTAGCAACCCGAAATCGAATTCCATGTACGAGCACTATACGACTTTCCCGGCTCAGAAGAAGGAGAACTAGCCATGGCTCGTGGCGATATTGTCGCAGTATACGATTCAGTGACATTCCGAGATTGGTGGAAGGGAGGTCTACGTGGTCGAAATGGTATCTTTCCTGCGAATTATGTGGAAAAGATTGTTGGAACTGTGCCTGTTGAGACTGGTGTTGCAACATCGACGAATGTTGGTGGTGGTATAGAGGCACAGGTGATGTCTCAAGCACATCGATTGGATGAGTTTGCAGGTATTTTGGCATCTGTTGATCCAAGGAGGGATAACTTGTCAGAGAATGAGAGGTTGCAGGTCAGTTGTGAACTGTTTTGAACACATTGTGAATCATAAGAAGTGTTTTGACGTACATTTTTTGCCCCTCCTTCATAGGACACTTATAATGTTGTGCTGAGTCTACGACCCAAAATCATCAAGGCTATGGAAGCTAGTAAAGCCAAACGAGGTAAAAACTTTCGTTTGAGTTTTCATAAATGATTATATTTTTGGTGCTAATCAAACACGAATATACCAATAGATGAATTGGGAATGATCAATGATCGCTTCTTACGCGCTATACAGACATATCAACATTTGATGGAATTGGCAGCGCAGCAACGAGCCATGTATTCTGTTCCACCACCGCAGCAACTGCAACAGATGCCACCACACATGTATCAACATCCTCCACTACCTCAACAACAACCGTATGGATATGCTCCACAGTATTAGAGAACCTGCAATGTTTCTAGCTGCTTAAATATAGTACATATAACACATATTTCAAACTCTGTTGTCGGACACTAGTTGATTTAGTGCAATGGATGTATATGTTTAAAAGGTTTTTAAGTTAGCAAGTCTTTCTTATATTATACAGGTTTTGAGTCGACAGTTAAGCATCCAGCTTTCACTCTTCAGGAGCTGGTGGAGGAGGTAACAATTCCTTGATCAGCTTCAACATTTCCTGTTGCTGTTCGGCAGTGAATCGGGTTTCCAAGTCTGACACGTACTATGAGCGAAAGTGCATTGAATATTTGAGTGAGAGAGCAATGAAAGAAAGCACAGAGAGGTAAAAATAAATAAAATGCAGGTGGCAAAAGAGTGAACTCTATTTTCACTTAAGCAGAAACGTAACTACTACTATCCATACATACCAAAACCAATTCCAAAGTAGACGTTGGCCTCCAATTCAACAATTGCAATACTTCAGCTTCAGTCAATTCAAACTTGGAAGTAATTGGCGAGTTCATGAACTTGTCAACGTCTTCATGTGTTTGTGATGCAGCTGGTTTGTTTTCCAAGTATTTGAGAACCTAATGACCATGATAATGAAAGAGTGTATATGTCAGTGTCGTTTCAGTGATGAGTGATGCTTGTTTGACTCTTCTTTTCAACGTAGATGTTGCAACAACAAAATGAACAGGTTATTTTGTTTCATGTTGGTGAAATCAATCAATCAACCACTTTAACCTACCTCTGTCTCGACAGTATTCAGATCAGCGAATTCCGGAGCAATGTTTCGATGAGCTCTGGTCTTTTTAAGCAGCTCTAGAACCTCAAAATCAGACACTAGAATGTTTAGCAGAAAAGGAGCTAAGCTTTAGAACAGATCAACGTAACCAGGAAGAATGGATAGAGATCCTACATAGACAGTCTGTGGACTCTTCAATCTCCATTCCTTTGAGATTCACATCTCGTTGATGGTACATTGCTGCGATCTAGTTTTCTACGACAGTTTTGTGCAAGACGAAGGAAAAGGCGCTTTTCGTGGAGGAAGGCGTGAGGCAAGATTTCAATAACGTGCTAAATCATCTGAACATTTATAATTTACGTGCACGCACATTCGCTTCTCGTATTTCGACCCCAAAGTGTGGATTCTCTTGAATCGTGAGTTTATTGGACGACAGAGATATGGGTTTGTGTGTTTCTTTTATACAAGATTGGTAGCGTTTCTTAATGACACTACTTGAAGCTTTGATCCCAGCAAAAATTTGTACATTGTTTTTTCATACCCCAGATTCTCAAACATTCAAACAAACTTGGATTTACACAGTGCCAAATGTGCTCATACACTTGCTTCTGGCTTGGCAGCTGGAGGTTCGGCAGGAGGGGCGAGATTGAATAGCCTCTTCTTCAATTGGGCCTTGTGGTAGCACGCTGTTGCGGCAGCTGCTGTAACTGCGGCTGCCCCAAGGACAGATCCAGAGATGATTCCAGCATTTGAGTTATTGTCAGATGAGGGAGATGAGGTTGGGGTAGAAGTTGGACTAGTTTGACCATTGCCTCCACTACCACCTCCTCCTCCACCTCCTGGAGCGGGACTGGAAAAAGTGATTTGTTAAGCGTGACTGTGTACAAAACATAGAACGAACAAGATTTGATCAAGATCATACCTAGCTGATGGTGGGAAAGCTGTTTTGAAGAAGTGGTGCATTAGATCCGTGATACTCACAACTTGCCACCATGAAATACACTTCAACTTACTCAGCATTCGAATAATTCCGTTCGCGTTATCTGAAACATACAGTTTTGAGAAGTCTGCATTGAAAGTGATTACGAGTGGTCCATAGAACATTGCAGTAGTTCCGGTTCCATCAGCATAGCCATGAGTGCCTGAGACCCCGGCCAGCGTTTGGACTGAAGAAAATGTTGATGATGTTAACGAGTGTGCGGGAGTGCTTGGTGCTTAGATACTCGATTCTAGGATTGATTCCCGATCCATCATATGGACTTACCAGTGCCATTACTCCAGACGACGCGGATTGTGTGACAGCTATAGTCTGCGACGAACAAGTTTCCTGTGCAAAAGCAATTATACGAGTTAGAACGAAAGCAACAAAATTGCTTTCACAACATGATTACCTGAACCGTCCATTGCGATAGACTGCACATAACCAAACTTAGCGGTCAACGCAGGACCGTCGACACAACCGGTAGTGGATCCAGCGTAGGTAGAAACAACATTCGATGTCATATCAATTTTTCTTATGACGTAATTGAAGACATCGGCAACGTATATATTCCCAGTTCCAGAATCAACGGCCAAACCTATCCAAAAGCGGTGGGTTAGTCTGTATATCTGACTGGCCTCTAGAATGGGAGCTCTGTCAGAATCTGAAGTTTGATCATCATATCACTTGCCCATGGGACCGTAAAACTTGGCGCTTCCGACTACAATATCAATGGAGGGTTAGACAACACTGCTTGTTGGTTTATTTTTCTTTACACTGCCCATTTATCCATACCTGCACCGTTGACCAATCCACTGCTTGGAGAAAGACCTAAAGAAAACACAAAAAAGTTAATACAACTTGCTGCGTTTCCGCTTTCATGTAAAAGGGAGGATGTACCTGCGACAGTGGTTACAGCATAAGTCGAAGAAATAGCACGAATTGTGTGTCCCATGTAGTCGGAGCAGTATATAGTACCCGAAGGACCTGCTGCCAGTCCAAATGGTTGAAAAAAGTGAGCTGCAGTGCCTTGACCATCAAGGTCGTCGGTGGCACCACTGCCAGCCACTGTAGAGATGGCATTCGAAAACCGGGTCCACAAACGAATCCTATAATTGCCCTGAATTTGCAAAAAGAATGATTAGAATCTAGTTTCGTCAAGTGAAAAGGATGCGGTGGTGAATCTCGCAACAATGGCAAACCCTGTCAGCTATGAGCAAGTCATTGTTGGTGTTAAACGCCTTTTTGAAGAGAAAGAAAAATGACTAAGTCAGTCACGGGGCTTTTACGCGTTCAATATGCAAACGTCGATAGCAGCAAACTTACTAGACCCGAGGCGGCATAGAAACGAGCAGCAGTACCAACGCCGTTAACGTATCCACTAGATGTTCCAGACGCAGATCCAGCTATATCGAAGAACCTGAATTAGTGAAATCCAAGGCAAATTTTGGCAGTGAACTTACCTATGGTACTAGCAGTGGTGCCGGCGCTATCAACTCTTCGCAGATTGTAACTCCACGTCTCGCTCACAAAAAGCGAATTGTCTGTGGGGTCTACAGCCAATCCAGAGGGCTAAAACAGAAAAGATATCAGCTCTACAATCGCCCAAATTGTTGGCTCTTGCGAGAAATAAACTCAATTCTTTTATCAGTCGAGTTGAGACTGTTGGCTCTTACTCACCCCATTGAACTGGGCTCCAGCACAAGCCCCATCTGCGAAAGAAATGAAAATTTGCTTCAAAAGCTGTTGATTGCGCATGTCTTCAGTCAAAACGTACCCGTATAACCCTGGGAGGCGGCTGTACCGTTACCACAAAAGGTTGTGACGACTACGGTCTCATAGAGACCATAGACCTGAGACGTGAGGTAAGATGCTGTTGCAAGCAATGCTAGGATGCGAAACATTTTGTTGGTTCGAGGCAGTGTATGTCAAATGGGCGGATAGGCTTCAAATTCTTGCGCGATCTTGGGCGTGACAGTCAGGAGTTAGCGATAAAGGACCAGGCAATTTTGGTCGATCTTGAAGTTTTGTAACGACAGCTGAGGATAAGTCCAAGTGGTTTGAATAAATAATGTGGGGCAACTCCAACGACTCCAACGTGTCGCGATCGTGAGAAGAAAGGACTTGCCTCCATTTATCTCCGAGCTTTGAAAGGATCGTTTGCATATATGTAGTGTTTTGAGCCAGTTTTAGCTGCTACTCTGCTGCGGAAAATGGCACCAACACTGAAATTCTTTAGGGGATTGATTCTTGACCCATGATGTGGACGGAATGCAGGCCGCCCGTTAAAATGTGACTAATTTTGCACGCTCGAGGATGAGAGCTTGCGCTTTCCAAGAGCTCCTTTGATGAGGTTCGATATCACAAACAAGTGCGTTTGTATTGAAGAGTTGAACCAAGATAGTTGACCACTTTGAGCAGTATCTCTGAAGATGGATTCTGGGTAGAAGATAATGCATTTTGCTGGATGTTTTCATATTCGAGCTGATGGGGTATTCGTCTGAATTAGGCTTCCACGTGACTTTGCAAATGCCGACACAGTGGCAACACCATTGTGAATTAGTCACTGGTATCGAGGTTTCAAATTCAACTAGAATCCAAACTTCGGCCTACCTAGTCTCACAAGAACACGGAGTGGGTTTCTTACTATCATTTGTTCTGCTTGCGGTGTGAAAATATCGTGACGAATGCCGCCGTCTAGATGAGATCAGACAGCAACAGCCCAGCCAATCCTGCAGGCCATATCTCGATAACAAGATGTTCGCTGCGGTCTTCTAACGCATGGGTATCGTCTATTATGCGAAAATTCTTGACCGTACTAATAGCAGTAGCAAGTTTCGAGTTTCAGATCGCGTAACTACTCTCCAAAGATAAGATGAGATTTAATTGCTATTTCCAAATTTACTTTATTGAGTTGACTTCCGCGACCTCCTATCAGAAAGCTTCAACGAAAGCGTCGCATCGATTTTTATGTACTAAAAATTTTTATGTACTAAAAATCGCCGCAAAACGATATTGCCACCTCGTCAATGGTCAAGTAGACATCCCGACCTTGTCGGTAGAACAGCATTTTCAGTAGCGAACGCATAAAGCCCCATGGTAATCGGATTTATTGAAAATCTAATCCCAGACAACAAATGAGGGAGTTATCAACACCAGCTGCGATGCTTACCGCTAGCTAAACAGCGACATCAATATTTGTTGGATTAGGCATCTCAACAACGAGTAATATATTCTGTTTCACCACCACTGTAGGCCGTTAAATCTCCATACCTCCTTGATGATACTGATACTGATGATACATCGTTGAGTTTGGGACGAGAATTGAGGAAGCGTTTAACTTCATGTTTTCGTGAGAAGACACATGAGAAAAATCCTTTAAAAACGTGCCGAGTGCTGAACAGTCTGAACTTGCGTGCCCACACATTGCCCTTGTCGTGCTTCAATCGCAAAGTGTTTGGTGGCTTCAAGCCAACGTGGGCAGGCGTGGCGAGATCAAATCGCTTTTGTTTCAATTGGGCGTTGTGGTAAAATACTGTTGCGGCAGCTGCTGTTACAGCGGCACCTCCAATGACTAATCCAGAGATGATAACAGCTTTTCATGACGGATGAGGGAGATGCGGTTGGGGTAGCATCAGTGGTAGGAGTTAGACTAGTTTGACCATTGGCTCCTCCTCCGCCTCCAGGAGAGGGACTGGAACCAGCGATATGTTAAGCGTGAGTGTGTAGACAAGATAGAACGAACAAGATTTGATCAAGATCATACCTAGCTGCAGGAGGGAAAGCTGTTTTGAAGAAGACATGCACTGGATCCGTGATACCCACAACCTGCCAGCTCTTGCTCAATTGAATTCTCTTCACCAAACTATCAAACGACACGCCCCTTGGTTGCTTTCATCAATAATGACTCCATCAAGGGACGCAGATGCAACAAACTCCACAAACAAAGGAGAACCTCTTCAAAACAAAGAAACCATCGCATGAAGCATGAAAAATTCCATCTACAATTGTTATCTACAAGTAGAAGTATTGTTCCTAACTTTCTATAACTGGACTTGATCGTACCTCACCTCCTCCATCAGCTAAACTTGAGTCTTGAGTCTCCATTGGCGCCTCTGGCTGCATGCTTAGAAATGGCAACTGGTGTGGTATATGTCCTGCTTCATTCCGAGGTGCTGATGGTGGAGGTTTGGCTGTTGTTGAAAGTCTCTGTTTCAATTGTTTCCTCTTCATGAACACGATAGCTGCAGCACCCCCAGTAATCGCAGCAGTCCCAATTACTACAGTCGAGCTGATAATGGAGGTGTTTTGGTTGTTATCCTGCGAAGGCGTTGGTGAGGCTGAAGGCAAAACGGTTTCGAGAGGTGTGGCTGTTGCTGAAGGCACTAGAGTAGTGAAGGCAGCAACGGAGCTTATTGCTGCAGAAGGCAATATGGTGCTTGTTGTAACGGTCGTAGTAGGCTGGGCCGCCGTCGTCGTGGTCGTCGTCGTTGGAGATGGAGCAGCACTAGACACTACTTGGAAACGGGATTTAAATATTTGATGGCAAAATCATCACCAAGGCTCAGTTTCAAAGCGTTTCAAGACTCACCACTAGGAACAGGGAAACCTGTCATCTTTCTTATACAGCTAATACGAGAAGTAAGAAATCGGCGATGCACATATTCAAATGAGCGCCTATCTCAACTAAATTTACCCAAACACTTACTTGTTTCCTCGATCGGCAATATATAAAACCCCAGAATTGTCAAAAGCTAAACCTAAAACGCATGGATCTTCGTGAGATTGATTGTCACTCGACAAAGACCAAAGAGCCAAACAAACCCGAGGGAGAATAGAATGTAGCGGATAGACTAGGACCGTCGTTGGCTCCCTGTGTTTGGGTTAATTGGGTTGGCCGTCGCGTTCTGAAACTCAATGCGACCCGTTCCTCTGCGGCATCGCACTTACCACCCCCCTTGTGCCCGCTATGGTGGAGACATAGAACGAACTATTCATGCTCCGAATGAGATAATTCGATTTGTCAGCGATGATTAAGTTTCCTAATCGAAACACGTCACTGAGGTTTGATAAATAAAATTCAATCCAAGTTTCGTAGCATACCTCCGGCGTCGAAAACTATACCCCTGTTTAGTATGATCAACTGTGTTAAATAAACAGAAATAGCTAAACTGCTTGAATCGAAGTCAACAAACTCACCACGGTTGGTAGAATGAGGCCGCTGTGCCCTGCCCGTCGGCATACCCAGACGTACCTGACGTGCTCCCTATAAACGAGAGGAAAATGTCACAAACGATGACTCCGAGCTTGTCAAAAGTGCGGAAAGGAGGTGAAGGTAAACAATTATCACAGAGCCACTTGCCTGCCACAGTCGAGACGATGCCTTGATCGTAATGACAAAAGGGTCAACTCAGGCTTAGAAACAAGGCATGACGAAACTTTCAGCTCACCTGTAGGAGTAATCATTCGAATGTTATTGTTGCCAGGATCGGCGACATATAGATTCCCTGACTGATCAAAGGCGAAATTGAGTGGGCGACTAAATGTAGCATTGGGCAGTGGTCTGCAAATTGAGGTAAGAAAATTATGGTTAGTAGGTTCTAGCCGATAAATAATCAACTCGACCGGTTTACCCGTCCGCATGGCCAGTTGGAGTGAATTTTCCAGCAAATGTGGTGACGTTGCCCGTTAAAGTTACAGTTCGAATAGCAGACGATTGGGACTCGCCGACAAGCAGGCTACTGGTAACTGGGTTGTACAATATGCCCGAGGGAAAATAAAAGCGAGCTGATGTCCCATTGCCATTAACTAGTGTGCAAGTTGAGGGTAGACCCGCTAACTTATGAACCCCGAAATTTGAGTCGATACTACGAACTATCACGTGGAAAGAATAATCAGTCTTTACCAAACTATGTCATGTATCTGTCAATGCGGGTCGCGAATCAGTGACCCACCTCTGCAGCCGAGGTACTCTACAACATAAAGATTTCCAGAGCCGTCACTCGTAATGGAATAAGGCTGGTATAATGAAGCAGACGTTCCTTGCTATTGAAACGGAGATGATGTGGTCAGCATTCTCCAAAGCAAGAATAATCATAAAACCCAAAGAGCTCAACTCCGTCAGCACCAGAATAGTTGCCGTAAGTCCCAGCGACGGTCACGACTGTCGCGTTTGATGATACTGCTCGGACTTGATTGAAGGGGATGTGAGTTTCCGATAGCGGATGTCAGTTTCCGAAGCATTAAAATCACAGAGGCCACTCCTGTTGACTTCTTCTATACGTCTGATCTAAGGTCCAATACAAATGCTTGACTTACTCAAGCCGTTACTCGTGTCTGCCACGTACAACGTATTGTTAAACCATGTGAGTCCGATTGGCAAAGAGAATCTGGCGTCGGCACCCTGACCATCAACGTGTCCGCTGCCGGCAGAAGCATTGCCTGCCCACGTTGAGACTGTATACGTAGAGGGAACTGCTTCACATTTGGCATAGAAATGGAAGATAATGACCGACAGTATCACATTGATTCTTGAGGACGCAGTGCCAAACCACATATGTATCGGGGGCTTTGAAGTTCTAGAAGATGAAGGGCCAAGCCACATCATTGTCGGTGGTCTGGATCTTCTGGAAACCGTCCTCAAACTTGCAGTTTTCGTCTAAGAAAATGGGCAACACGGTTCGGAGGTTTATTGACGATTCAGGATGTCTCGTAAATAGAGCCGCCGGGAAAGCGAGACATGGCTGATCGATATCGAATCCAAATAAAGCGATCCAAGAAAAGCGTATTTCGCTCGTGTTGGTAGCCGCATCATAATCAAACAATATAGCCAAGGTGCGATTCCGATGTTGCGCTGTTCGTTGCCTGCTATGATAAACATAATTAGGATATACACCTGTCATGAAAATGCGCATATTTTGGCCCTTAGTCTTGCGCAAACTTAACCTACCAAATACGAGAGCTCTCTCGTCCATTCTTCTGAAATTCGCCTTTTGTCGGAATGCTGCAACATTTGCAAGCATTGATCGTATAAGCCTAGCAAAGCAAAGACGTTGCAGTTGCAACGACAAACATATCAGGATCACGAAGACTCCCTTTAATAGCTTCCGTTGTCAAATCTTGTCGTGAATTAAACAATGGAAGGAGTGCTCATCAAACAAGGAGCAGAAGCTGTAAGTGTCAAACAAGTCGTCATTAGCCACCAAGACTCCATATCTAACTCTCTCATTCCATTTCTTAAAACCGTGCATAATCATCAAACTTGGACCGACATAAATATCAGCGAGTTTACAAGATCCCCTTCCTCAACCATTCAGACGCTATAGTCAAGGAACGCTTTGCTAAATCATACAGGCATCCTCTACTCGATCAAAAGATCACAGCTAGACGTGTTGTTCAGGTACTGAAGCTCAAAGGCCTTTTTTGAAACACACTCAACATCATTTCGTGTTTCTTAGGAAGCCAGAAGTCTAGTGCGATGCTGCAAAGCCGGAATCGACACACCAACACTCTACTTGATTGATGTACCAAAGAGCTTACTCTACATGGAATATATTGATGGACAAAGTGTACGTGATTTCATCCACCAGGGTGGTTTACAAAATGAGCAAGGTACGGTATATTCCAATTTAAAAGTATATACCGCACACCAAGATCTCACACTATTTCAAACAGCCGCCAGTCGCCTATCTCAACAAATCGGATGGAATGTAGCATCGATTCATGATTTGGATTTGATACATGGAGACTTGACAACTTCAAACATGATGATTCGGCCACAGACTCAATCTGTGGTATGTGATATTGCTGGATGTCATTTTCAATCACTTAGCCAAATGGGAGCTAAATAAACACTACAACGGGGTTGGAATAGGTCATGATTGACTTTGGTCTCAGTTACCAATCTACAGATGTTGAAGACAAGGCTGTGGACTTGTATGTGCTAGAACGCGCATTTTCAAGTACACATCCGAATACGGAGGCTTTTGTAAGTTATCAGTAGTGTTCTTGGTGGTGATATAATGCTGAGGTTTTTTCCCCGTCACCTTAGTTTGAAACTATACTGGAGAACTACAAAGATAGAGTCAGAGATGGCAAATCCATAATAACAAGGCTTAATGATGGTAAGCAAAACAGGACATCACACACTTATACGGCGGCTGGCTTTCCTCACTGTGATGTTTTTAGTGCGGAAACGTGGTCGAAAGAGGACTGCTTTTGGTTGATCTCATTTGTAACGAAATGCATCCAAGCATCAAATATAGTATACATTTTCATTGGCATTCAACAAACATGACGTATTTAAAAAATTTACCAACTTGCTGCGATTAACTCTCCTGTTAAAATATACCCCTCACAAGTTCTTTACATATAAGTGAGAGCCTTCCTGGCCCAAAGTTTCGAGCAATCACTTGTTTTAACTTGTCCTCACTAATAAAGATTGTGTAAGTGAGTGAACGCACTGAAGAAGTAAATCGTCTTTAAACGTACTTGATGCTTCCATACTCGATCTGCACAGCATGTTGAATCAGCCCATCAGGATACTCTAGCGGTTGCTGAATTGCAAGATGGACACGACATCGAGTTTGTGCCTTCTTGCTAAAGATTATCATTCCAAGTGAGAGTAGAGAACTATCGTGAGCTGGTAGTACTTCTAGTTTGGTGACGGTTTGTGCTTCACCAAGGTCGTGGACCAGTGCACATGATGAATCCCATACTGACGATACGGAGTGCAAGACCTATGTGAAGAAAGTAAGCAATTCAGCATTAAAACATTGAGGGCAAGACAAGAGATTTAGACCTGCTTGTCTTCTTACATTTACAAAGTCCTTGGCTTGAACTTGTACGGGGGAGTTTTGCAAAGCTGCTTTAAACAGTTCCATTACCTTAAGCAACAAAAGTTCATCAGGAAGAGAAGAACACAGGCCGAACTGCAGGAGCGCCTACCGTATCGAGTGGAGGTTCAACCGTCACAGAGACATTAAACATATTGCCTGAAGTTTGGGTGAATCCGACAGTGACCTTGTCATGATAGACCAAAGTGATTGATGTGGGAGTGACTCGAGTAGGTGCCCATTGACTTGATGCTCGAATGAGTCTGAACTCGTCTGTTTCGGACAAAGAAAATAAAGATATGACGCCAAAAAAGGAGATTACTGGATTGTACGATTGTAGGATTGTACTATATCTCACCTCTCAAGCTCTCAAGATCTGCAGCATACACTGGTCTGTTTTCTTCACACTTCTTCTGTGCTTCGACAATTGCCTAATATTCATATAATATAAGGGATGGTGGATGGTCAAAAACACACCGATTTACGTGTAACAAACCAAAGAGTCGCATAAATTACCTGCGCGGTCTCAGTCAATTCATTCGTAACACTACCAAGTTCATCTTTCGTACTCTCCAAAGTTGATTGAGCTAGAGTCAAGGCCATTTCAAGCTGACGGCGATGCGTCTGGCATTCATCCCACTCTTTTCTCAGTGCTTCCAAGCGGCTCGTTTCTTGAGCTTGACGTCTGAGGCGACTACAAATACAGTATCAGTAACATCAGAGCTTCAGACTTGTGGACGACAATCCATTAAATTGTGCAGACTCGGTGGCTTTACCTATCCGAAATGGAGGCACATTTATCCTTCAGGGATTGCTGCTCATTGGTAAGCTTGGTCGTCACTTCCTTGACCTGCTCTGAGAATGCAACAATACGACCTTGATCCTATATCAAAACGATTCAGGTACTTGTCGCTATAGTTTGGCTTAATTCGAGTATAACCTCTCTCATTGTCTCCACTGAAGAAGTGATTTTAGGCAGCAACGAGTTCAAATCGGTGATACGACGATTCAAGAATTGTTCTTGAGTAACCAATTTGGTATATTGCTTGGTCATGTGCAAATCGTTCTAAACCAACCAACAAAACTTCAGGTCAATATTTGAAGGGGAAAAGCCGCGTGAAGGAGAAGCTGCTGCTTACTCTAACACTGGCCTGCTCATCTGTTGATCCTGACTGGTAATCAGCAAACAAGAGTGGTGGATTCTCATCAGCTTCCGTTTCAATAACTTGCAATACATTGGCCAAGCGTGAAGTTTCTTGGGCAAGGTCTTCGTTGACCTAAAAAAAGGAATTTAAACACACTTTTCAGCGAGCAACTCAAAGATATACGTACCTTGGAATACAATTCGTATTCAGGCTTCACAAACTTTTCAGCAACGTACAAATCATCTGGTCGTGGAAGATCTAAATCACAAACGACTGTTATTTCGTGCCCATTCAGCGTCTCTTTCGCGTCACGTACCAAAAGATCTCGAAGTAGTATGAGTGGCTCGTTTCCTTGCTGGGGTAGTGCTCGGCTCTGTAAACGTAATACCAGCTACATTCAAGAATGCCGCGAGAGATAATTGAGACTAGATTGTGCAAAAGTGTTCGTTAATGGATCCAATAGAGGCTCGACAAACATTTCAACAGAAGATGTTTTTACCTCATCAGCAGAAGTGACTTGAGGTGGAACTTCTGTAGGCGGAACAGTGTTACTCTGATACGAGGTTCTATTTATGGTTCAAACATACCTCGTGGCAAACTGAATGTTGATGTGGACTGACTGTTTGAAGAATAATCATCTATAGCTCCACGACGAGCCAACACTGTTGTTAAGAACAGCGTTAGCAAAGAAACGACAGCCTTCACTAAAAAGTCGCGTTCGTTTGCTTACAGCTTGAAAATCGAGTTGTATCAAGACTTGGGTCTCGTAAAAAGTTTTCTTCCAACTTGTGTTTTTGGAATACGAGCGGCGTAGTGTCAGCAAAGCCTCTCATGCCATTAAAATCAGATTCTGTTCAAAAAGAACCCGAGTCAATCACAGATACTCTCGTATTGGCAACGAAAAATTCTTGCGTACGACGCGTCAACTCAGTAAGACGAGCCCTCGATTTTATTGCAGATGCCAGCTTGCCAAGTGGAGTCATTCCAGTATCAATGCGAGCAATCTTTGGTGTTTCAGGCTCGGCCTCGACTTCATTCTGAGGGCCTTTTTCAGTACTGGCTGGCTGGAATGGACGTTCAGGAGAGGCAAGGTCTTGAGCCTCCGATAATTCAGGCTTTGAACGCTCACAACCCGATGGTCGAGAATCTGATGGTTGAGAGTCTGACTGCTCTGAGGTTGAACTTATAGTATTCGAGGGTTCAGAATCTCTTTCGTCTGAAATATCAAGAAGTCAGTGTCGAAATCTTGGGCAAAATCGCTCTCACTACTGCTTACCAGAGGCAGGTATCTCATAATCTTCATTCAGAGCCAGAGGGTTAATTATGGCTATCAGATCCTCGCTTGAGGTGTTGAGATCCATAGACACTTCTTGCAGATCAATCATTGATTGTTCATCTGATTCCACTCTTTCGGGTTGGTCTTCCTTTAACAGATCTTGATCTGTTTGACGGTGGACTGTCAGCTACGCCTCGAACGGACATTGAATTGATGAACAGAGTAGATATTTTACCTGCACCAGCATCTTTGAGAAGTTCTTGAGATGCGGATGCTACTTCAACGAGCGGAGAAATGGAATTCTCATCCATAGGCATCAACACGTCAGCAGCACTATCTTCAGATGAATGTCGTCTCGCTGCAACACCCTCCTCGTCCTCTTCGTCATCATCATCATCTAAAATCTCATCTGGCTCACTGACTACAGACTCTGCTGATGATGCGATATCTCGTTCATCAGATCCTCCTTCTGTCAAGCCCTGGAAGAAGGGAGCAATACTATCTCTAGGCCTTGCTTTGGCACCGCTAGTCACTGGAGCTCTACTCGGCTTTCTGAAGATGGGAGCAAGACTATCACGTGGTCGACTTGGTCGTCCACCCAAAATGTCTCTGAATGTATCATCTTCATTCTCAGCTGACCCAAAAAATCCAGCAATCGAGTCTCGAGGCCTAGATTTAGTATCTGGTTTGGCTGGAGACTTTCGAGCAGCAGTCAATGTTACTTTTTTGTTTACTGCAGGTGATGCTGGAGAGCCAATACCACCTTGTGATAAGCGAGGGGATCGTCTAGATAATGGACTGTCCTGATTTACTTGTGAAACCGCGTGGTGTGGCACTTTAGGTGATCGTGGTGATGGATGATCAAAGAATTGGGAGGTAGAATCACGTCGAACGGGATTCCTTTTAGGTGAAGGTGATGGTTTTCCAAGAGGCGATTTTGGCATGGGAGACTTTGGTTTTGGTAGAATAAAGCCAGCAGGTGATGGACTAGCTAATATTCGTTGTTGCTTTACTCCATCCACATTGTTGTCTGGAGAGTTGCTTCCTTTGACATCTACTTCAAAGCTCGTCTCTCTAGTTTATTCACGAATGAACTAATTAACCGCTGTTGGAGTGTTTTAAACTGAATAGGTGTAAGAACGTACGGTTCATCCGAGACCGACTCTGCAGCATTTTCTTGGATTTGGGAGGTGTCCAACGATAATTGCAGATTAAAAGTATCACTAAAATAGTAATATAAATCAAGCAATTTGAATTCGAAACCAGGACAGTAAAACAACTCACCTGGTACGTCGAAGAGACGACAAGTCAGGCAAATCAAAAGTAGTTTTGCTTTCTGGAGTTGGGGCGGCAGAAGGCAGTTCTATTTGTGATCTAGTTCTGGAAGGAGTAGGCCATTGACTATCCTCCTTGTCGAATAATCTAACGAAAACAACTTGTCTCAGAACTCTCTCCATGGAAGTTCACGTAGCTGGCAAAGTTGATCTCGAAGTGGATCTATGTACCTGACATGAGCAGTAGCAGCAAATGATACCCGTCTTCCGAACGACTTTCTTGATTTACCCTTATCTCTATTACAACAAGACCGCGTTAGATGTCTTTTCACATCAAATCAAATGTTTGGAAAAATGACATTTACCTGGTCGTTTCATCAGTGGTTGGTGTGTCGTTCTCTGAATCCATAGTCAGCATATCATCTAATGGTGGTATAGTACTAGATCCACCATCGTTGGCGTTCATTTTCATAATAGACCTTCGACGTTTAGTTCCTGCTGTTGTTCCTGGCAATGTTGACGATGACGAAGACGATGAGCCGGTGACTGCTTCTGCAGCTCGTCTTTTCCTGCCTGGAGACTTTACGGGTGAAAATATTTCCATTCCTCGCTCTATCACTTCAAGAACTACTTCGTGCAATAAGACGTCAGGAACGGAAGTTGAAACCGTGCGAGGTTCGGTCGACGTCAGTACTAATGTGAACTGGAATGTTAAGTATCGACGTCGGGAACGCGATTTTCAGACAAAGATAAAAGATAAGCAATATCTGACAAGAACTACGCATTCCAAAATTGCTTGAAACTGTTCGTCGACATTAGCCCACTCCTGTTAATAGACACTGATGAATATGGTATATTTTATAGACAATAAGAAAAAAAAAGATTGCATATGGTCCCCCTCTATTTATCTATTTGCTCTTTTAATGTGAAGCATGGCCCCTCTTTTGGAAGTAGGCATTAGACAGACCCGCACTGGCAGGCACCCTCAAACTTGCAGCCTCGCAGTTGACCATCGATTCTTGCATAGTCTTCATCAAGTTTCGGGCACATACAATCAATTGCTGCTCATTATCAACATCCTTGGGTTCTGAAGCTTTAACCGCAGCAACAATACGTATTTGCTGACCCAGCGTCAAACATCTTTCAATATCAGCCTTCAACCTGGCTACTAGACGGCGATCCGTGCAAGCCTTCATGATTTCGTTGGCCTTGGCGGTGAAGTCCTCTGAGCATTTACCAATTTCTCGTGCTAGTTGAATAAATCGGGATTTGGCTTCTGGTGTTGGAGACTTGCGAAGGTCGGCTGATACGGCAGACATTTCAGCAAACAAGGTGGAAATGTCACTGGCTTTAGACACTATTAAATTATCTTTGGCGACATATACTGCTGCTGCAATCTTGAGGTCGACGGCGGCAGCCAATATCGGATTCGCCTTGGCCTCTTCTGGTGTTAACGGTACTGGTACTTCGAACACTGGAGAAGTTGGAGTATTCGCCATCACTTCCTCGGATACCTTTTCAACTGTCTCGATGTTCTTGATTTCTGCGATAGGTAAAGATGCAGCTTTGGGAGGTGTTGGCAGAGCTGGTAGAGCCGCAGTAACACCTGGAGGAGCTGGTAAGGGTCTCAATGGTGCAGGTACATTATCCAGTGAAGTACCACGAGAGCTAATCATAGCATCTCTCAACAAGTTCATGACTTCCATAAGAGCAACTGTGGCTTCCTTAAAGTTACCAACACGTTCTTCTACACCTACTGGCGATGTGACTGCTCGTGTGGTCCAGTGCTCTCGTACTAGGAAGAATAAATGTAAGGGTAAGCACACGGACAGCAAAAAAGGAACACAGAATCGTCTGATTTACGAACGGCACTTGCCTGCTTGCGCCTTCTTGATGACAATAGCCAGTTCCTCTTTGTACCCTTGGTCTGCCGAGTTCTCCAATTCAGTGTTGGCGATAGCAATCACTCGATCTGCGGCTAATGGCAGAGCTGCACCAGCCCTCTTTATCTTTTCCATTTCACCATCAGCAACTGCCTTCTGGAAGTTCAACATGGCAGCCTCCAGTGAAGTTTCTATCAAGCACGAAGAACAATCAGAAGCATGATACGACCAGGTGGACACGATTGCCAGCTCTTTGCAGTCTACTCATATAACCGTCCTTCCTAAGGTACCACCACAACCAGTAACGAAAAGACGATAGATCGCAATCTCAAACAAATATCAAACTTACTGGCAGCTGCAATGAGCTCATATCCGTTGAAGAGACCCTCCTGTTGTACAAGAGCATTAGCCAACTCCAGGAGAGCGGCTTGGAATGCTTTCGAGACAGCCAAAGCATGCTCTTTGGCATTCTGATCATCTGGATTTTGAGATAAAGCCTGTGATGCAGCAGCAAACGAATTAGCCAGCCCTTGAGAAGCAGCAATCTTGATTTTGATTTCTTCGGCCAGTTGTGGGTTGGCAGCTCCAGTTGTTTCAATCGCCAAAGTGGCCAATCGTACTATATTGTTTGTTCGTTCCTTGAATCCAGCCGATACTGAAGCAGTTAGATCTTTATCTCCGTTAGCTGCAGCATCTTGTAAACGTTTGGAAGTGCCGGTTTCGTTTTTTTCATTCAAATCGGCAAATTCTTGTTCTAGTTCTGAAATAATAGCTCGTCGTAATTCGTCTTCTAATAAGTTGATGCGGTTCGACTGCGAATCTAGAAGATTTTGTAATTCTCGACGGTATTCGGCATTCGTGGGATCGGCTAATGCTCTTGCTACAGCCTCCTTGACACGGCTGGTGAGTCCATTCAGGTCTCTGACGAGTGCTTCGACACGGACGGCACCCATTGGATTCTTGACCTCCTTGATAGCGTCTATGAGTAAATAGGGTTAGTGTCAATGAGACTTGAGAGATGGTTGAACACCAAATACCCTGTGTCATCTTGGCGGTGCCGGAAGAGAGATCGACGATTTCGTCCAAGAGTTCGGTGACTACGGTGGTCTCGCCGGCAACGATCTTGGGGCACAATCCACGCTGCACACGTAACAATGAAGCACGTTGACGTCCAATATCGTACTTGAATTTAATGTCACTAAAAAAACAATGAAAGGTGAGCTTCTGTAACAGAGGAGAACATTTGAATCTTAATACATACGTTTGATCATCTTCTCGAATTTGGACGATGATTTTGATTTCCAACAAGCTCTTGACCAACCGTGCCACTATATCCCTGACAGATTCAGCAGCTTCGGGCTTGCCCCCTCCAAGAATCAGAGACTTGGTAGCGGTAATCAATAAGGGAGATTCACGTTGTAAGCTTTGAAGAGCACCCTTTAATCGAGTTTGAAGCATGGGTTGCAATAATTCTGACACTCGTTTTGTAGAGAGCTGGACGACAGTGACCAATACAGTAGAAGTTTGTTGAATTAAATGAATCAAAGGTTGAGGTGGTGCAATGGAAGTAGTAGGGATTGCACTATATAGTTTTATAGCTGTATCACAGGCAGTGACAATCTTTCTAACGTCCGAATCATCGACAGCGTAGATGAGATGCGTGGTACCAGATAACACGCCCTTGATAGCATCCAACATGGTTTGTTTTGGTGCTTTGGCAAATGGATCGTTCTTCAAATCGTCGGTTGCTCCTACAAGCATCAACGACGCGACAGAGACTAGGTAAAAGCATGTAAATGAGTTCAAGTATCACATATCTTGCAGATTCCAGTGGAGAACTACTCGGAACGAATGTAGAACAGCTTGCCGGCCAAAAACTTTTGAATTCCAAAAAATGTATGTATGGTTTCCACACCTTCATCACATGCTCTTGGCAACTCTTGAGCCAAGATGGCATCATCAGGAGTGTTTGATTGTATGCTTCTGGCGACACTAATCAGTTGCTGTACTTGTTCGTCCATAATTCGAGCCAAAGCAGTAAGGTCAGCGAGGGGGGTATTCTTCGATTGAGAGTCCGTCACGACCTGTATTAATTCGGATACGCATTCTGCGATTGGTGTCAGCACTTCTTTCGTCGTAACCGTATACATCTTTCTGGTTTCTTTTGGTGTGAAACAGTGTTTGGCGGTTTCTTGATTGCCGACCAGGCGACCACCTTATGATGCGAAAACGTGTCAAGGTAGTAGAGAAATCGCTGTCGATTTTTTTTGGCTTTGTAAGAGTCAGGAAAGCGTGAAATATCTGTGTGGGATTTTTAGTTTCATCTTGATGCGAAGAATTCCTTGGCGTAGGAAGAACCGACGTGTGACTTATGTATTGACTTGTCGTTTGTGGATTACACGTTTGTACACGATTTCAGACTGATACTGCTGTAGACGTAAGTTTGTCGTGCTGCGACTTTTGATTTCTTTCGACAACACAAAGTGAGTCAGTCTGTGGTTTGAAGCTGTTTATTCTATCGATCATGCTTGTTTCTTACTGCAAAATACAAATACTGACTATGAACCTTCTAGTCCATCTTCTAGTCTTGCACGTCAAGGGATGTGCTCGTGGATTGTACTTTCATCAAAGCTTCCAACATTTGAAAAATCGTCGAACCAGTCGAGAACGAGGTCCCAAGAGATTTTGAAACGGTCCATCCTCTGAAGCGTCACGATAATTACACTCTACATTATCGGCATCTGTGTCGCCTCCTTACTCATTGACGAGGGAATCGTTGAAATTTGGTGTAGCATCTTTGACACCTAGTCGATCAGTCGAGAACGAGGTCCGAGGGGGTTTTAAAGGATTGCATCCCGTAAACTGTCACGGGTGGATACACTCTACCTCACTGACACGGCTATCGCCCTGTTATTCGTCGACTGGAAATTCGGCAAACATTTTGGTGTTATCAACCCAACAAACAAGGCTCTCCGAAATAGCCAACCGAGGACTTACATTATTGAAATATTCTCTAAATATTCTCTGTGTTTGATTTTGGGACGGTTGAAACTCGGGGCGCGCTTTGACTAGAGCGTTCTGGTCTTGAAGAGTTGTAATGAGGCTGTATTGGAAGAAAAAATATGTGATGCCACTCCTTCCTTCATTTTTCTTTCGGTTTTCTCCTACATTTCTTATTGGTTGGCCACTATATTGAAGCCTTCTGAGTAAGAAAAACGTGAAATGATTATATTGATGCCCATAGAGTAGTATTCCCTGCATCGGTTGATTCGCCTTTGTCTTTTTCGTCTCAAAACAATTCGTACTGTGAGGGAATGTCATCCAATCTGTAATTGTGAAAGGCAGCAACGCTTTACAACCTTCAGAAGATTTAGACCCTGATTTAGAACCCTTCAAACAGGTTGC
>NW_022158413.1:0-22791 GCF_006535985.1 Synchytrium microbalum | reverse complement strand
GCAACCTGTTTGAAGGGTTCTACTTCTGGGGCATTTACTTTGCTTGACCAAAAAGATAGAAATTGGTTTGCGTTGTATCCACAGTGCAAGGGCAAGACCAAAAGAGAGTACAGGGGTATTGAACCGTTACCGCATGGAAGACAGGTGAGGGCCAGTCGATAGTAACTTCTACTGCTGTGGTAAGCGTAAATCCCCATCCAATCACACCAACGTCCCCCTTCGTTCAGGTTTGGTTACATGCACCTATATAGAATGCTAGGAGACTCCCTGGTCGTCGTAACTAGTATTACACTTCTGTATCTTCTACACTATCTCAGATCACAGTTTACGCGTTGCTTCGCTTGTAGTGCAACAGCTGTGTTGATACGAAGAACACTCCCATTCGAAATAATCTGGATTTATCGATGTCCGGTGTCGTTTTTATAACATCGTTTAGAGGCTTTCACATATGACGCTTGACGAGAAAGTCCAGACACATCGCCATTGGAGAACTGCTGGTTAGCCAACCTCCGCAGAACAGTCAAACTCAGATATTCGCTTCGCAGAACATTTCGTGAGCTTGATATGAATATATTTGTCTTTATAGTGAAGGTCTACTATGCGAACTTGCAATTTTATGATAATGTAATCCCCAAACAAAGCAATAATTCACTACAGCATTCTATCATAGGCCTCCTTCTCTTCCGCCTTCTTATACAGCATATCAAACGCATCGTCTCCCATCTCCAGCACCAGTCTCCCAAACCAACTGTTCCCTCGTTGTTTCAACAAATCCAGCGGCTTGCCAAACTCTACACACCTTCCCGCATCCAAAACCATCAACTCATCAAAATCTATAATGGTTCCAATACGATGTGCAATGGTTATTACCGTACTTGACGAAAACATTCCTCCTTTACGTCGTATAGCACTCTGAATTAAATTATCTGTGAAGCTGTCAATATTGGAGCTGGCTTCATCCATGACGATTATTTTGCTGTTTCGTAGTATGGCTCGGGCGAGTGCTATGAGTTGACGTTCACCGACACTAAAGTTGGATCCGTTTTCAGATACTGGTTCATCTAGTTTACCAGGCAGATTTCGTATCATCTTCCCTAGTTCTACTGCATCAAGAACTTCCCATAATCTGGCATCGTCGTATTGATGGAAGGGATCGAGATTGAAGCGCAAATCGCCCTTGAAACAAAATGGTTCTTGGGGTATGATTGAGATACGACTACGAATGTCTTCCAGTGACATGTCAGTAACAGATAGTCCATCAATTATAACTGACCCAGGATTGGGCTCCACCAATCGGAATAACGCTTGCAACATTGATGACTTTCCAGCACCCTAATTTAATACATAGCACGCGTCAATGACGAATAATTTGCTTGAGCAAGAACAAGGGACACTTTACATACAGTTCTTCCAACAATCCCCACTTTAGAACCAGGTTTGATATCGACAGATATTCCTTTCAGCACTTCGTTATCAGTTTGTGGGTATGTCAGACGCAAGTCCTTGAGCACTATATGACCAGATTGAGGCCATTCCTTCGAAGGTTTGAGGTCATCAGGACCGGGTTGTGCTTCAGATGGGATTTCAGTGAATTCTAGTATACGTTCAACACTCGTCATGAGTGTTTCAGTTTCAGCCTTCTGACGGAAGCACCATTGAGCGAGCCCCATCTGAGAAAAAGAAGCTTTGTGAGATCCAGTTGAATAAGCGAAAAATAGTGTTTTTACAGAAAATTGCCAAACACTCAACAAAAAAAGAAACAACTCAAAATGCTTAATTTCGCTCACCAATTGCAAACTATAACTCAGCATCAACCCGATCAATCCCGGTGACAGATTTAAAGATTGCTTTAACGAAACTGCCACAAACGACACAATGACCAAAAACTAGACCAAACGCAGTTTTAAATTAGGATGCGGCCTTGGCAAAAAAACCCAAAGATGACATGGTACTAAGGTTTCTTTACCATTGCAGACATGGTATCAATTCTAAATCCAAACCATCTAGCTCCCGTCAAGAATGTCAACCACATGCGAGTGTTGTTATTCTGAATGTCCATAAATCGAGCAAGGAATTGGTCTGTTGCTCCAAGAGCCCGCAGCACCGGTAATCCTTAATTGAGAAAAAATTGTGTTTCATTGCTGTATTCCAGAGTGACCAAAACAAAGAACATGCACATACCTTCTAACGTCGACGGAATACTAGAGTACACCGGACTTCTAGAAATACTTTCTAACCTTTTTACAGGGCGAGATGCAGCCAAGTACCAACGAGATAAATAGACGAAGGAAATAATCAGAGGAGGAATAACGATTAATATATAGGGTATAATTGCGACCTAATATTTCGAAAACATGATCAGTTGGTCTGTTTCACACAGACACAGTATCATGGCGAACGGAAGCTTACAGAGAGTGACAGAACTCCTGCCAGGATGAAGGCACTTTGAACGAAATCAAAAAAGGTCTGAGGCAATTGTTCATCCGCCAGTCCCATATCCTAGCGAACTCAGTTAGGGAAAAAAGGAGGCTGAAGCGTGCAGAAATAGAACATACCTTTGCGAATCGATTCATGACTCTGCCAAGAGGATTCAGTTGATAAAACGATACTGGAGCCTTCAATGACTTGTTGAGCATTGTCTTGAAGATGGATCGAGTCGACCTCAGCGACACGGTGAAGAAAGCAATTGCTCTGGCATTCGAGAGAATGATTTGGAGTAGAACGAGCCCTGCATATACGCTAGGCAGTACTGGGCTTCTTTGATTTGCAGCAGACTGTTGTACCCATCTTGACAACCTAAGGACAAAGCAGAGAGATCAACGAAACGCTCCACCTCAAACTTTTAAACAACGTACCACCAGTCGGTCATGACCTGAGCTACTTCACCAACAATAAGAGACAGGAAAAGTAATATTCCTATGTCGATGAGAATCAAGTTAGGCAATGCGAAAATTGGCCAATCAATACGTCTGACCGATGATTATACCTGTAAAGACGCCAGCTCCAGCTCTGAAATACTGATAATAAGTGCTCCACGAGACGTTACCACTAGCAGCTTTCTCTTGACTCATTTCTTGACCAAAAGTATTGCCACCAGATTGTGGCGCAACGACCAATTTCCTTCGTACATCATCATCCAATTTTACAGCTGGAGTAGCAGCCTTCCGTATTATTGGTTTCTTCGTGTTCTCGGCTGTATCGACATCAGTATTATCTGAATCATCTACATTATCATCTACAGCGTCTTCGACATGCTCATATTCTCGAAGGGCGTCAGCAAATTTGCCTTTTCCATCAGTGCAGACTTTCTGAAAGCTGCCCTGATCGACAATCTTGCCACCTTCCATGATCAGTACATGATCACAGTGCTGAATGTATTGCAATTGGTGGGTCACGATGAATACGGTTTTAGATTTGAGGAAGGTTTTGATCCCGTCTTCAAATAATCTTCTTCCAACACGGACGTCGAGAGCCTCCAATACCGAGTCCAGAAAGTAGATGTCAGCGTCACCATATACAGCTCTAGCACAGCCAACTCTGGCGCGCTGGCCACCTGACAATGTGACTCCCCGTTCACCAATAATCGTATCAGCACCATTAGCAAACAATTCAATATCTCTAGACATGCCGCAAGCATGAATAACCTCCCAAAAGCGTTCTTCATTCCAATCTCGTCCAAAAACCTATCGACGTGGTCAAAGGCTTGTGACAATGCGAAAAATGGCAATGATTGGGCTTACGATGTTGTCCTTTATCGATCCGGTTATAATCCAAGGTGTTTGAGAACTATATCCAATTTTTCGACTGCGTAGACCTACACGACCTTCCAGAATCTCCATTTCTCCCAAAATACATGATATTAGCGAAGATTTACCAGATCCCACCGATCCACAAACGGCGACGAGCGACCCGCGTTCGATACTGAA
The DNA here is from genome assembly GCF_006535985.1 of Synchytrium microbalum. Taxonomy (NCBI): domain Eukaryota; kingdom Fungi; phylum Chytridiomycota; class Chytridiomycetes; order Synchytriales; family Synchytriaceae; genus Synchytrium; species Synchytrium microbalum. Next base: position 18,865 of record NW_022158413.1, on the reverse strand, counting down.
GGTCATGTTTTGTAATGTGACTGGCCGAGTAACGTCTTCCACAACTTTGATGTCAGAGCCAGCTGTCGTTGCAGGATTACCCCATGCAAATGAGGCATTGTCTGCTGCAACGTCAATGATGGCAGGTTTGAACGAGTCCAAGAATTGTTGGCTCTCAGGAGTCAACGCTGTTGATGCAATGTCAGGTAGCAGCAAGAACTGCAGCAGTGACAGAGAAGGGAATAGTTAGGAAGACATACGTGGCGACCTCACAACGACGAGAACCTGACAATGCCAAATGCAAAAACCCAGGAAATCAAAGACTCACGGATCGAATTCTTCTCATTGACACCATAGACTCTGATATAAATTGCACAGCTTTCGGAAAGAAGTTGAATATGGTGGCTCTGAGAATGTTAAACAATGCGATGGTAGTGAAGATCTAGAGAGAACCGTGCGTTGATATCCAACTTGGAAGAACCGTGAATCTTTCGGCGAATAGGTTACCTTGGAAGCAGTGAATGTTTCACCAAAAAGCCAGAGAGACGTCCATGCGAAGACTCCAATGATTGCACCGACACAAAAGTACAGTGCTTCATTCTATAGTTGTCAAGGCCTTAGTTTTTGTTCATAATCCGGCTAAGTGCAAATGTACCCACGATTGCTCTCATGATGTTTGCACGTTGAATGAAACTGGTCTCTTCGTCCCTCATATTATTCACTCTTTCTTCAAAACTTTTCTCCCAAGCGTATAGTTTGACCTGACAGTTCAATGCATTGTTAACCGTGATTTTTCCAATTCAATTATGTAGAAATGCGCAAGAACAACATACGATTTGAATGCCTGATATCATGTCGGATATGGTTCGAATCCTTTCATCTCTCCACTTTACGGTTTCTAAACGACAATTAAGTTAGACAACATACTCTCGCACAACGCAAGTCCAAAATCGTACCTTTACGTAACCTTCCAAAAGTAGCACCAAAGAAACCTTGAACCGGCATAAAAGCAAAGATGACGATCAAGCCAATAAAAGCACTATATGATATCTCTCTCCATGCAAAGTAAAGCACCAAAATGGCTTGTATTGGACCGACCCATATGAAATGTGCAAAGGGAGCTGCATCCTCAAATCGTTGCACGTCATTTGATACGAGATTTACTATGAGCCCTGACGTGGCATAGTTTTGATATAAACGGAGACATTTGGCGTATATTACTGCTATCATGCCCACTCGAGTCTGCATGCCCGCCCGCATAGTAAGAAAGAATTCAATATGGTGCAGCATACCGTGGGTGATGACACAAAGAGATAAACCCATGGCAGCAAGATAACCATCTTTCGTGAGAGAATGTTAAAAGATGGAAAATAATACTCTCGATTAATATTCGATCTGAGCTTTACCTGACGAAGGTGCAGTAGGTGTTTGAAAGTATATCAAGATTTGTCCCAACATGATAGCTTCACCAATCTGTAATAACATTAAATGTAAGCACCATATAAAGCATATACCTACCAACTAAATGCTTCGTACCTGCACGCAAGCCTCTGCGACAAAAGCTAAACCGCCCAACATGAAGCCAAAGCCGAACGCATGAAAAGCCGCCTTCCATATGTTGGCATCTTTAGGTCCATGCTTGTCTAGCTCGTATTTCCAAGCTCTGGTAAAGGCGGCCACAAGCTTTGTTGAATCATCTGGTGGACTATAATGGGAAAAGCCTGTGAGTCTCTTTCGGGTTTCAAGTAGCTACTGAACCGAGCGATGCTCACTCTATAGCTGGCAGATCCTCAGCAACCAAATCCCTCTTCAGCCCTCTTCGAACCAGCTCGTTCATAAAACTGAAGGTCCATCGGTAAAAGAAGTTATAATGACTCCAAGAAGGAATAGCTACATCGTGAGGAGCAGCCATTGCCGGTTCCTGGAAAGGAAAGACGTTAGAGTGTTGAGCTCGAGACAGGGCAAGCGTCAGGAGCAACTCGAGCAACGACAAAAGACGTTCTCAACAGTTCAAAGTCGTCATCAAAACGAGTTCGAAGAAAAAACGAAAAGATAAAGCATGTGTAAAGGCTTAACATGGGGAATACTTACAGCGATCGTCGTGAATTCGATGTGACGGCCATTAGGGGACGTGTCACCATTCATGACGTTCTTTTTCTGCGGAGCTTCACCAGCCTTCAAGTCTGTCAGATCCTGACCTTCCTCCATAGATCTGATGTCATCTTGGCCCACTTGGATGCTGTTGTTGCCTTGATCAGGAATTCGTGGAGCGTCATCTGCATTACCCGAATTGAGGACTTGGAGTGAAACTGCTCCACTCCCCACCAGAGCATCGACCACGGATCTATTACTCATGTCCTCCCAAGATTGATCCTGATTTGCCACTCCCTTCCTACTCCTATATTCGAATTTTTTTTTAGTCAGTTGGAAAGTTTGAAACGATGCTTCTGGCTTTGACTTCAAGTTTGTCCAGTCGTCGTATAGAGTGCGCTCATATCAATCATATCATCATTCAAATCACGTAAATTCGATGCTTGATCGCCCAGAGAACTACCAGTTTGAACCAAGAAACAAGCAAGTCGAAACTTTGCACGCTGAGCACTTTCACTCCATTGTTAACCGCAAGCGTGTATTCGCTGACAACATGATCAATAATTTGAATATGAACGAGATCTGATTAGGGACTTTGGTTTGTTTCGATCTTGTATCAAAACATGCATCGCATTATGTGTTCGCGAGTTTCTTTGTGGTAAAAGATGCTTCATCGACAAACAGACGACATTGTTTCCTTAAATATTTACGCGTAAAATGCGGTCCTCTACCGGCAGATTCTCTGTCTCTGTCTAAATCTGTCGACTGTCTACATGTCCCAAATTTTTCCACTTCTCAAAATCAGTAAAAAGCAATTTGCTGGCTGCTTGGTAAGAGACAAGCTTCAAAGAGAGAACTCTATCGTATTGATGACCATCTAACTGATTCCTCTTATTACTCTAGCAACGAAAGATGTGGGCTCGAACCAGCAGAACAGTCTCTCTTTTGGGTCACTCCCAATTGAGACAAGCAAGCACCAATACTGCCCAACAAGCTGGTGCATTTGGCAACAATAGACGAGAAGTCATCACTTGGGCTGCAAAGACTGCTGTAGGATGCACTATTGCCGGGTTGGCACTATCCGCTACCGTCCTAAATGACGATAATATGGCACCTGTATACGAAAAGATGGAAGCAATGAGAAAAAGCATCAAATCTCTCGCAAAGGACTATGGAACTGGCTTACGTATTCCTCTCACTGAAGCCCATGCCTTCTCCCTCCCTGACCATGGTTTGCATCCTCCTCACTACCCTTGGGACCATCACGCTTGGTGGAAATCTTACGACCATGCTTCGTAAGTATATCTGTTATTTAACCATAATTTAGGATGCAATTGTTGTTATCATGATGATTTTGTGTCGCAATGAACTTGTGCGTGTTTTCCTTGTACTTACGCACTTGCTGCCACCTAGACTACGACGTGGATACCAAGTGTATCGCGACGTATGTGCTGCTTGTCACTCTTTGGAACGTGTAGCATGGCGAAATCTGATTGGTGTGACACACACTGAAGCTGAAATCAAGGCCATGTCTGCTGAATACGAATATGCTGATGGACCAAACGATGCTGGTGAAATGTTTATGCGACCAGGCAAAGTATGTGTTATAGTCAGAATTTGAAATAGCAATGCAGGCCGTATCGGTAGCAAGTCGAACACGCGGTTTCATTGGAGCAAAAGCACTCTCATTACAAAAACCAGTCTCATTTTCGTTTTTTTACGCTGTAGCCATCAGATTATATGCCCAAGCCATATCCTAATGAAGAAGCTGCTCGAGCTGCTAATGCTGGTGCTTACCCTCCAGACTTGAGTTGTATTGTTCGTGCTCGTCACGGTGAAGAGGTGAGACACACAATTCCCTTCGAGAACTCGACGTACGAAAATATCAAAACGCGTATCAATTGATTAGGACTACATTATGGCCTTGCTATTGGGATACTACGATGCTCCAGCTGGTTTCAAAATGGCTGAGGGAAAACACTACAACCCATACTTCCCTGGAGGTTCCATATCCATGGCCCGTGCTCTATACGACGAAGTAGTAGATTACTCTGATGGCACTACCAACACTGCATCTCAACTAGCTAAAGATGTCGCGACCTTCTTGTCTTGGACTTCATACCCTGAACACGACGACAGAAAAAAGATGGGATTGAAGACTTTGGCCATTTCTGCTGCTCTAATGGGATTGAGTGTCTGGTGGAAGAGATTCAAATGGTCTTACATAAAGTCGAGGAAGATTGTATACCGACCATCAAAGTCTATTGAGGTTTAAACGAGGAAGTTGGGTTGAATCGGTAGTATTAAAATTGAAAAATCAGCAAGGCAGAGATCAAACTAGTCGTTATTCCCTATTACACGTTTCCAACACTTCAAAATAAACTGAAATTAGAAAGCAATTTTTGAAGGAATATAAGTGAACCAAGTAACATTAGAACGAGGCGAACGAACCGATGTCCTTTGCCGGAACTTGATCAACTATGAATTTCGACCATCCCTATTCTGAGTAGCTGAAATGTCCTTCCAGATCAACGTCTTAACAAGCTTCGTTGAAGAATAACTTAGCTTTGTTAAGACGTTACAAAAGTGAGCTTGAGAAGCTTTAGGATGTAGGACAATTCATGGAGCCATCGTTTTCTGCTTAGAGGCGGACGTCTCTTTCGTGAAGGGACCCTGCACTGTGAGGTCTTAGTGAAAGAATTCTTGCCGATTCGGCGGGTGCGTAGGACGGGTTGTTAAACTTGGCTACTGCTTTTAACTTCTGGCTGAAAGATCAAAGAGCTATAGTCTTTTACTTAGTGCAATCTTTCAATTTAGCGGATTTGAGCTCGCCTTTTGAGGCGAGAAAGGATAAAAAATGAACGCTGATCTTTCTACTCGCTTAAGCCTCTTAGCAGCGCACCTAAACAGGTGGCGAACGGATGGGAAGACGCCTTCCCCGTCTCGCAGCAGGAGTTGGCTGTCATGTCGTAGAGCTAGAAGATAGTGCCCCCGTAGCAATCGTATTAGGTCCCTCCTGTATACTATCAACTGGGTTCAACTTATTGAAGCAACCATCCCAGCAATAGCACATCGTCGTGTTGGAATTGAACGCCGACGACGTCGATGGTTAATTATGGGTTACAAGTCTGGCTACATGGATCTGATACGGCTCTCTCTATTATCGAAACACTCCCGACTTGAGAGGAGTTGATCTGTAATGGAGCGTGCCAAGACTTCATCGGGTCAGAGCATCACAAATTCAGGTGTCCAAACAATTTTGTATATCGATCACCCACAGCTTCTTCCTCCAACCCAAGCAATACATGGCGGAACCCATCCCACCACCACCCAAGTCCATCCTTATCTGTTTTATCGATACTGCCTGAAGGCCATTCCTCGGTACGTTTGTCTGACTTCTTGCGAGGCGTCAACTGTTTTACTCACAGTTCCTTTCCAACCATAGACATTCGTTCAGCTCTTTGGTGGTGGTGAAGAAGCACTGGACGTCCAATCTACCGTCCTCGAAAGTCGACGAAGTTTGGCAAAGGGAAGCGTTATGAGTCTCATCCCCTCCAAAGTCGAATCATACCTCGGCTCGTTCCCCTTCTATCGCCCCGTCCACAAGCTACTCAAGAGCGGAGAGACGCAGTTTTTTAAACACCATGAGTGGTACGCCTTGTTGGCTCCAGATGTATTGGACTTTGTAGGATTCGTCAAGAGGGCATCAAAACTGGGTTTGCGCTTGGAGGAAGTAGGGTGCCCCAATAGGCGACGATGAAGGTGAAGAAGAGGAAGAAGAAGGAGCGGGTGAAGAGGAAGGAGACGAGGAATAATCAAACTAGGGTGGTAGTGAAGAGGAGAAATGATGATGATGAAGTAGTAACAATAGTATTAGCAAGGACTGTATGGAGCTTCGTAACATGGCAAAAATACAATGGTGGAAAGGGTTTTGTGTCGCCTCTGGCACTTACCGATGGTTTTGCACAGTGTACTCGTACAAATAACTTTCGTAAAAGTCGATACCCTTCCCCTTGCATCGCCCATGTCGTTTTCGTCACCGAATTCAATATGATTGAAAATGTTCACCGAGTTCCATGTCGATGAATAAACGGCCGAGGTCTGCGCCGGTAAGGTGGCGTGCATTCACCGTGACTCTTGACAGGCTGCACTTCTCTAAAAGGTCGTCCGTCCTCGTTCTCGACTGATCGACTAGGTGTCAAAAGTCTCTACCAAATTACAACGATTACCACGTTAATGGTGAGAGAGCGATATCGACGCTGACAAGGTATAGTACTTCGTCGTACCTCCTCAGAGGATGCACCGTTCTAAAATCCCTTCAGATCTCGTTCTCGTCTGTTTCGACGTTTTTCAAATGTTGCAAATATTTGTTGAAGAGTTCACGAGCACGTCCCTTGACGTACCTACAAAAGAGTTTCGATATCAGTATTTCACAGCAATGAAAGAGCATAATGGCATAATTAATAATATAAACACGTTCAACGTCAGACTGCCTCACTTTGTGCAGTCGAATGACACAATCACGAACGCCTATCAGCTCAAAAAGACATCCAGAACGGTACAAATATGCATTTACATCCAGTACAAATATTCAGAGCCCGTCCATCGCCCTTCCTTGAATCTGCTCGTCGAGCTTTTGACAACTCTCGACAATTCCAAAAAATTCAAGCAAATCCATCGTCTTATTTATAACTAGAGTGTCGAGCGCTTCAGTTCCTCGGTGGCCCAAGCATCCGGCATGACTATATTCAGGCCGTGCATAGTGCGTGTTATGAGCGATCGATTAACAAGGAAGCAACAGCTCTGTTGAAAATGACTGACTTTGAAAGCATACAATAACATAGGATCTTCATGAAGGAAGCGTCAAGCAAATCGTAGGCGCATCTCTCGGAACTGATAATATCGCTACCGTCAACCATACCGCTACGTAAATCACAATGCATCGCCCAGCATCAACATCAAAACGCTTAGATCTCAACAAACTGCACTTCTTTACACAGAGAACCACCGTCTTACTTCGCAGATCTATACAAGAAAAACGCACTACACGGTGCCCATGTCATAAAACTCGGTCCCAAGAATGATGATGCTGCACGAGAAGCATTACAAGCTTGGCCGAATGGGTTACAGCTCGGTGGAGGCATCACGATTGATAATGCGATGCAGTGGTTGGACTATGGTGCTGAAAAGGTATAATGCCAAGATGCATGGGACTGGTGTGTCTCTGTATTAGGCAATGCTAAGTCTGAGATCTCTTGTCTTTTTGCTGCACATGTAGGTCATCGTTACAAGCTGGCTATTCCCAGACGCAGCCTTCTCAGAGGAGCGATTACGGCAGATATCGGAAAAGATTGGAACGGAGAAGCTTGTTGTCGATGTCAGGTATTTGCTCGCCAAAAAGACGAGCCTATATTTTGAATCGATTGAGTCCTGACACTCCTCTACTACTCTAGTTGCAAGCAACGAGACAACAAGTGGATTGTTGCCATGAATAAATGGCAGACGCTGACTGATATGGATGTTAATGAGGGTACGCGAACATACCAACAATAGTTGAATCAATCGACGTTCTCAGATTTGTTATAGTACGACGTTCACAGACACTTTTTTGCCTTAGAATCATTAGGCCTCTTATCATCATACTGTAGCGAATTCCTCGTCCACGCTGCCGATGTTGAAGGCTTGCAGAGAGGAATTGATGAACAGCTTGTTGCAGGTAAAACACCAAAACTTATATATGCATGTTACGACAGAAACAACATCAGCTCATGTATTCTTTTTCTTGTCCTCTTTCGCTTCTCGCTTAAACCATAGCACTATCAAAATGGTCTCGCATACCATGCACATATGCTGGTGGTGCCAAAGATATCTCTGATATCGATTTGGTGAATATATTGTCGAATGGGAGGATTGATCTTACTTATGGAAGGTGAGTCGTTGCATCATCACAAACCGAGAAACGATTTTGCAAGGATCATTGAGACTTTATTCCGTGTCATTAGTGCACTAGACATATTTGGTGGCAAAGGAGTCACACTCTCAGAACTAGTTGCATGGAATCAAAAACATGGGCATTCACGTTGAAGATACACATTTTGACATTATTTATATACTCTTTGTTTTCTTCAAATACAAAATGATTCATCTTACACTTACCAAAAAATGAAATCGACCTTTTCAAAACATATACAATGTTTAAGTTGCCTTAGTTGCGTGCCTCCTGGCGTATGACCCATCAGGGAATACACACTCTTCCTACAAAATCAAGAGGAGAAAAAGAGGGGAACTGAGATTAGTCGCATGTAGGTCAACTTCATCTCAATCACCACTCACATCACCATCGGCAAAAATATACTTTTTAGTGCCATCCGGAAAGTGAATCTCCCGGCTATCTGGATAATGCTTCTCTACTTGTCCATTAGCAAATTCGTAGATTTGCAAGCCATCTGGATGTGTAGTATGCAGAGTTCTGGGTTCAGCATACCAATAGACAGTGTGCTTATTGGATGTGACCTAAGAAGAGCCAGAAGAGTGAGAATCATTCTTCTCCTGATCATGCCTGTGTACTCGTCTTTTGTATACCCTTTTTTGCTCATCACACTTACTCGTTTGTAATCACCATTCACAAACCGAACCACAATATTTCCGTCAGGATACATCTCCTTGGTAGTTCCATTACGATACCATACAAGTTTGACACCATTATCAAACACTCGTTCCAGTTTGCTTTCACCAACTGGTATGTCCTTGTAGGTACCTGTTACTCCCAGCTTTTCAGCTAAAGCTACTAGAGTCGAGTCTGGCTCTCCTGATACTGCTGTTATTGGTGTCACTGCTACCGGTATAGCAGACTGTTTGGGTTTAAGATGCTGCTGTTGCACTACTGCTGCTGTGGGTTTCAGACCCGTATCTGATGAACCAGAATGACGTTGATGCACTTTGACTAGTGAGGAAGTACTAGTACTTGCACCTGCTAGCCCACCCAATCCAGCCGTAGGTATATCTAATGACGACTGAGTATGTTTTATGACAAGTGGCAGAGTCGTCTCCTAATGAAAAGTGGATTTTCGTTAGAAAGGAAGCAACAAAAATCCAAAAGGTTCAAGGAATACCTTTTGTAGAACTACATGAGCTACTCGATCATGCTCAAGTACTCGTACTTCGTCTTGTAACTCCATATTACGTTTCGTCAGAGTATCGACTTGTCGTTTAAGTCTGTCTATTGTCAGCTGCAACCTTGACTCTCGTTGCTTGGCAATATTAGACATGTCGTCAATCTTCTTTTTGAGGGATTCCAACTCTTGTCGTTCTCTAACAATATATCATGTGAGTAAAATACCTGAAAATGGAATTCGAAAACTTTGAAGGTAGTCCTTTTGCGAATACCTTTTGGTTGGTACGAGGTCAGCGACTTTTCGTTGTTGATCCCATGCTATTTTCTCTCTTCTAAGATTCTTCAACTCTTGGACGCGAGTCACTCGAATCTTTTCCATCTCCTGATGCTTGTATTCGTCAAAAGCATCCTAGATTGAGAGAGAGAGAGAGGGAAAGAGAGGATACCCACTGAGATCCGGATAAATGCATGTTTTTGCCGATTTTTTTGGTCTCACCTGTTCTAGCTTGAGTTTTCTCATCAAGAACTCGACCTGTCGAACATCCTTCTCTTTTGACACTGAGCGCTTGGTCTCCTTTGAAACAGCTTCTTCAGGTCTTGTAGCTCGTTCAACAGCTGATGCTGGTGCTGGAACTACAGTGTGCATAAAACGCTTGATCAGACCAGCTAAAAAACGCAAAGATACACAACGAAAAAAGGGGTAAAGATAGAGAACCAGACTGGAAACTTACCAGACTCGACAGGTTTAACAGCTTCCACCACAGGCTTTAGGCTTGGAAAAAGACTAAACAATAGTTTTGATGGAGCAGATGGAGCTGACTGTGCTTGCACCGTAGCATCGACATGATCCTCGAGCATGCCAGTATCCTCATCGTTCTCTGAAAAGGATTTAAGAGATTCATCTGGAGAGCCTAAAGTAAGAGTGTATTCGTAAGATGAAAATCGTTTATTAGAGGAAGGGCAGTCCTGTGTCGCACCATGGTCTGTCTCTGAATATAGAATCGAGTTGTAAGCTCGAGCATGTTCTTCTTCATCATCCTCGGCACCTTCTATCCAAAGAGCGAAAACCCCACAGTAAGGTATTGTATCTGCATACGGTCAACATGGACGTGTTATACGAACTCCATCACCATGTACCTTGAATATCTTCCGGTACATCTAAATCAACATCCATCAACACCTGATCTCTTGGATCGTCTTCATCATGATCCTTCATGATTTGAGCTTCCAGCAGTTCAAAGTCCCTTAAAGAGGCAGCTTCTTCTTGAACCAGTTCTCTCCATACATTTTCATGCATGGCTCTAGCAGGAGCTAATACTCGTGCCTCGATATCTTCATCGTCGTCCTCGTCGTTAGCCACGTTGTCTGGTACATTGGCAGGCCGATGCCGTATTAATGATGATTTAGACGATAGTTTAGACTGTGGAGTGTTGTACTCCTGTTGTTGCTTGTCCTATTGAGGAAGGTAGAATGAATAGTGTGTTCCTGTTAATGTTTGATGATACATGTAGATGCACAATAGATCCGGTGATTGCAATCGTCAATAAAGTACTTGCATGAGTAAATGGCCTGTTGACAGATGTCTCCCAAGAGATGCCACTAGTTGATATCTATGGTGCGATTCAAATCAGAAAGTGATTTCGGATGTGACCATTTGACGTGTACGCAGAGTCTTACCGGTCGCTCATCAGATAACATGATGAATTTAGATCCAAAATGAATGATCCAATGGTCCAAAGGTAAGTTCTTTACGTTCTAGTCATTTAATCGTCCTTAGCGTTTTGTGTTTCAGAGGCTCAATAGGTTTGCGAAGGACGGAAATGAAATTAAAGCACGGTAGGATAGCTTCTAATATTTGAATATTTAAAATTGTGTCTTTTATAACTTGCTCTGTAATAAATCAATACAGTTATCACGTCGAAAGGCTCGCAATTCAGACCAGTGCTCCTTCGAGCGAGATGGGTTTTATACCAAATCTACTGCTTGAAACGAGCTCCTACGCGTCATAACATCTTGTAGAATATATATTTCATCGAGATCTATTCACTTTGCTGAGTGAATCATGTCCAACTTTCAATAAACCCTGGCTTTCCAAACTTTCAACGCTACACACAAGTTCATAACAAATTGGCCAACAAGAAAGCAAGTCCTTTGCATTATACAGCTGACTTGTACCGAGCTCGCCCATATTGCATGTAAGCCCCTCCAATAATCACCGTCGCTCGCTGCTTCTTGTTTTTCCAATCAAGCTTTTTTTGATTATTTCGTTTGATGGACTCCATTCTACAGCCCAATAATCTTACTTACATATCATCTCCAATCATTAGATTTGAATTTCTCAATCTACTTGCATCATCCACATCATGAATACCTTCTCCCCGTTCTCAAACTCGAGCATCTTTGACAATTTGACGACAAGCCCAACATCTGCCAGTCCAACCTCTTCGTCGTTTGGTCCATCTGTATCTCCATCAACAGGCTCTTATTTATCATCCAACAAATCAAGAACGTTGCCTCCTCCACTGAGCTACAGTGCTTTCGGATCAAACAATGCAAACAACTCGCTTCCCCCTCCATATCCCTCTCCAAACTCGGGTTCTTCGGACTTGGCTAGGAGTTTGGCTTCAGAACTCGATCGAGAGAGAAATCAGTCGGGTAGATTGGCTGCTGCTCTTGAAGCTGAACGGGAAAAGAATATGGCCCTTAGAGCTGCGATGAGGTGGGTTCAGCACTCATCGCAATCAACGAATTTTTTTTCTCTTCATGCTATAATTGTGATGATTGTTGCATCGTGTCCCTTACATTCCGAACTCTCTTTGGTATTTGTGCTTACATCATCACATTCTCTTAGGCAACAACGTAGTGATGCTGCTCAGATCAGTGAAGCATACAACTCGTATCAACATGTCGCTGATATCTTGAGACGTCGTTGTGCTACTCTGGAAAGTGAATTGGCTGCTGCGAGGGATGCTGTTCATATGGCTACTCGAGAAGCTGCTCGTGAGCAGGTACAGTACTTTTGATGCCCCTTTTTTGCCGTATTCACAGGCACTGTTTCGTATACTAAACTACAAACTGGCACTTGGTTTCTAGGAGTTACGCATACGATTCGAAACAGAACTCGACCATTGTCGACGTGCTGTCCGTGACGCCGCACAGCGAGCCATTGAAGTCTTGGTATTTGCTGCTGATGGAGATACCGAAACACAACATGTCGCCAGAGAAGTCGCTTTATGGAGATCACAAGCCCGTGACACTCGACACGGCTTGACTTCCACCTTACTCCCAGTAACTCATATCAAAACAGTATTGGGAAAACTTGAAGAGTATGCCAAACAATGGCGCAATGATAAGAATATGATTATGAGACCACAACAAATAATCAATGATGGAGGAGAAAATAGAAAACAGCAACAACAACAACAACAGCAACAGTACTTTCAACAACAACAGCACCAGCAGCAACTACAACAACAGCAGCAAGCAGAAGGACATAATGATGATGTAAATCGTGACAATAATCATATATTGACTCCAGTCACTAGTAGTGAAGATCTCACTAGCAACATGGCTACTTCGCAGAACGGCGACGTCAGTACAGCAGTGAGTGTAGATGGATCTGCTGAAGACAGTGCAGTCATATTGGACTCTCCCGAAAAGAGCTCTGGAGGCTCGTCATCATCCTCATCTGTAGTAGAAGTCACTCGACGATCCTCGTCTTCGTCATCCGTGAACGAATCCAAATTCAATAGTAAAGTCTTCTTCAACTTGGAATCTCCCACCGCGGTTACATTCGAAAGCAACGGCATGAATAACAATAGCATTAACAACTATACCAACAATAACAACAAGGGACAATCTCGAGAGTCTCGATTACCGGCTGCTGCTGTAGACCTCAATGCACCAGCTATTACTCTTGCATCCTTCTGGCCTTCTACATGGGCAGAAAAGAATAATAGTAGCAGTAGTAGCAAGTCGATTATTGATCCACCACCAGGTCTCGGTCCTCGTGTCACCACTGAACGACTGATGGACGGTAACAATGGTGGTGGTAACAGTATGGTGGATGATCGTGGGAATGATTTATCTACCTCGTCTCCCACTACAAACAAATGGACTGATATTGTAAAAGGAGAAACCATTCCCAAGGTATGAAATTTCTATCAAGTCGCTTTTTTTGCGCGATGTTTCAAGAGTCAAACGATGCCTCTTCATCTGTCCAATGACATGATACTGTGATTCGTTGCCTGACCACAACTTGGGTCTTAAATTAGGCTCGACCTCCATCTCGCATCTCTACATCGTCAAAATAAGTACAATCTCCCATATACACTAATGAACAGCACACAACAAAAATCTCTGTAAAAAGTGACACCCCTGATATGAACTGCATGCCATGTGTAATATAGAAGAAGAATTTGCTTTATGTAAAACCTACTCAACCAAACAAGTAAGAAAAACGAAATTGAAATACAAACAGCAGCCCTTTGTATCTGAAAAGAAAATATATTAGTCCATCCTCGCAATCAATAGTCAATGAATTTCCATGTCGCGTAGTTTGGAGTCTTGGATGTTTTTAGTGTCTAAAAAGAGTGATTGGCGCAGCACGCTTTTTGATTTGCACTTTCCGTGGGTTATGAACATTCGATTTCAACGTGCTTACGTGCCTCCGTGAGAGAAAACGCGAACATTTTCATCTCCAATCCATCTTCTACCTTGCAATCAAGCCACGGAAACCATTCAAATTGAAATTTTCTGTTAACACCAATTTTCAACCTTCAGCTCTACCGCCACCATAGGAAGTCACGATGCCACTAGAACCAATATCGACAGACGTAAATACGTCCAGCACGACACGTGCATCATCCCTCCCCTCACCACCAATATCATCAGCATCCTCATCACCAGCATCCCAACAATCCCAGCAATCTTCGACAGGATCACCGCAACAGTATTATTCGTCCCGATACCATATGGGCATCAACGTCGGGATGAACCTTATGAACTACCTCTCCCCGCACCACATGTCTGCATCGTCATCACCTTCATCACGAACACATCACGGAAGCACGCAAACCTTTATTCCACGTGCTATTCAGCACAGTGGGTCGCAGGGTGCTGCTGAACGAGAGAGGGACTATACCACGTTCGTTAATTCGCCATCTGGTGGTGCTCACACTACGTCGACCACGTCAGGAGGAGGAACAAGAGACACATGGCTTCCACGCACCGTAATTGAATACACGTCGTCGTCACGTACATCTGGACGTATTTCTGCACAGGATATGTACCCTGAGTCCTTCGACCCAGCAAACATACGACCACAATTTCGATCTAAAGTCGTGTGTGAATTGAAGTGTCGGTATTGCACGAGCACTGTGTGTAAACGGGGCATGAAGGCCATCTTGCTGGCTGATATGAATGTAGAGCTTTACTCTACGGATTTGCCACCTTTTGGAGTACAATTGGTTAATGAAGATTATCAGACGAGGAATTGCCATTGTCGGATTAGGGATGTCGCGTGTTTGGGATGGTAAGCTAAGAAAAACGGATCTCCGTCGAAGGCATCCATGCTTGTTGGAGATTTCTAACTGAACTGGATTGTTAGTGGTAACGTACTTGGATATCACGTAACTCAACCATGTCCTTCTTGCATGGTAAGAACTTCCTCCTTAAATACCAAAGACTATGTTAGCTAACATTCCTCTATCACTAATAGGATGCATGCAATAATGGTGAGATTGAATGAATAACGGCTAGCTTAGTTTCCTATTGGACTTTATTTGTGGGGGGTCTTGCTGACCGTCACAATTGCTGATCTTCACCGTTGCTGACCTTCATCGTTTAATAGGTCACTTCTGGATGTCAGTGTTTGGATACCATTAATTGCATTCGCCCCCATATACACTGAACTAATTTTTTTTTTTGTTTTTAAAATCCGACTCGTAGGCTTCACACCAGCGAAGGTACGTGTCTATGACTACAGAACGCTTCAAATAGGCACAATCTGACTTTATGTTCATCTATAATTAGTTGAATCTTCAGATCGTCTAACAACAGGCTCTAACGGCCTTCCAAGACCGATGTTGTGGGCACATTTGCCTGGAATAGACAAGGAGAAGATTGATGAGCCTACTGAGGTGAGATGTGAATGATGATTTATGGGTTTGAAGACGCGTCCGAAGCCAACAGATTCTGATTTTTTAGCAATACGACCGTATGTGTCGGTGAACGGTGAACCCGTGCTTCAACACAACGAGCTAACAAGTTTTCAATAATCTCTCACACGTGTACATTTTCATTGATCTTTCAAAACAAGTTTATACATTCTCAAGTTCACGAATTTTTGTAACTTGCTTTGTAATTTTGTGGTTGTTCGTCTCCGCAAAAAAAAGAACATAATTCCTCATCATCTGATGGTTCAAAGACCAGGATCAAGACCACTCACTAGCCGATACTGCTAGAGCAGTATAATACAACCTCAACATGTCACTCGAATTTATACGAGAACGAAATGTAGATGTCGTCAATGATGCCAAATCAGCTCTATTCGTGAATTTACTGATGCTTGGATTTAATCCAAACCAGCCATTCCAATCGCTGCCAGCACTGCTTAAACCACTAGATAAAGAAATGTTTTCGCGTGGAAATGGACAAGATAAGGCATTTGAATATGTAGTGGCCTTCTTGCTTGAGAGGCTTGACTCGAAATCATTTCGTGAGGTAATGTCAACGTATGGTGTTTTTTGCGTTGGCAAGCAGATGATCAGAAGCAAGGTTCTTATTTTGAAATACTATTTTGTATTCATTAGAGATTTACGTCTTGCTGGCCAATAACAAACCCGACAAACTCGAAAGAGTTCAGGAATGGTGTCTTTAAATGGCTTGAGGTGCTTAAAAAGACGAATGGAGTGTTTCCTATTGACATACAGATACGGAGATCGCAGTTTGATGAATGTCGTGGTGAAAGGTATTGGTTTGATCTGTTTGGAATCATCCAGGACATTTTTGTCTCATTATCTAATTTCTGTAGATTCGAGAGACTCCTGCTATGTCTTTCAGTATACGCTGTCAAGGCTGTTCTACTACGGGAAGGTGCTCCTCTAGATGGTGAGAATCCTTGACAAATAATAAGGTGAAAACATAATAGGCTGCATGGTTTGACTCTGTTGTACTTAGGTTCTCTGATTGACATTGATCATAATCGCCGGGATGGATTCGCTGATACTATATCACAGCTCAAGGTAGAATGACAAGAATGCTTGGCTGTGAGCTCTCTACTAGTCTTGAACCCTCACATCCTCGACTTAGATGAGAACGCAAGAGCAAATGGACATGTCCTCGAAAGATAGTGCTGAACGAGACACCATCCAAAGTGAATGGCTCGCAGATTTGAATGATGTCACAACTGAAATCAATGCTACTGATGAGGCAGTTGTAAGTGTAGTTTATTTTCCAGGATCCACAAGAAAAAAACGCTTGAGCGTATCAATGACGGATCAGCTTTTAGAGAAATCTGGGAACCACCAAGGACGATTTCGTGAATGGATGTGGCGGTGATGCTTTAGTTATCCTTGATCTTCAAGACCAGACATCATCAGACTTTCCATTAGTTGATGAACAGACACGTGGGATTATGGATCAAGTTGAGAGGTTGATGTTTCGACTCGAGGAACGAATGGAGGTTGTTCAGATGGAAGTCAATGAGATGAAGAGGTAACAACCGTTTCTGAATTTTTGCCGCATATTTTTTTGTTGGCGGTGAGAAACTCATCAGAACAAATCCGTTAGATCCTTACCGATTGAGCAACCAGAGGAGATTGATGTTTCAGCTCCTGCAACTCCAATGACATCAAGTACTCTTCTATTCAAGCCAATAGGTAGTATCATGTTGACACCAGATGCAATAACTGCAGCTCATAGTAAGACTCATGAAGTGCTTCATAAAGGTGATGAGCGTCTCCTTTTGTTGTCATTCAACGATCAAGTAACTCACAAAGTAAATGCTTCAACGAAATTAGTCATCAAGCCTGAAACAATCAGCCCAACCACTTCTTCAACTCCTCCACCACGATCACCTTCTCTGAGAATGAAGTCGATCAAGGGTTCTGCATTCAAGGCTGGTGCCAAGGACGCTCGAATGTCTTCGCTTCATGCTGATTCAAGACAGGTAAGGGTTGAGAGGCGCATAGTGGTGGGCTTCAAAAATAGATTTCAATTTCGGTTTTTTTTTTGGCTTTCTTGTAGAATTCAAAAGAGAACGTACCTCCAAAGCGGTCTTCCAAACTATCAAGAATAGAAGGTAACTCACGCCAGGCTGTTTTTCAGTCCTCACTCCTCATTTGAATTGTTTAGCATTCCATCAATACCGTCTCACATTCCCATTTCTGAATAAAAAGGCAAAACAGACACCTTTAAGAGTCCAGCTGTAATAAAGCAGCCAACGCAGTCCAGGGCGAGGCAGGAGACACCAGCTACAACTACAACCCAACATGAACAACCGTCATCACATCCATTTGGAACGTCGAGCACAGTCAATATGTCTATAGAACCGACACCAACGAGTCCTCGATATCAAAATCAAACAATCTCGTTTGCTGCCAAGATTGTTCCCAGTACGACCATTATAGATCAAACACTCCCATCAACAACATCATCACCTCATCGCAGCGCTGTCTCAACACCCGTAAAGCAAAGGTATCCATCACGTACACCATCTAAATTACGGCTTGTCACAAAGCTTGAGAGTAATTCGCCGTTTGATGATGCTTTAACTGGGATCGAGGGACTGGATTTGATCAGTGAGTGTCCCTTTTGTGTTGAATTTATGTCAGTGAGCTGATTGTCTCTCCAAAGGTGAAGAATGTGCTCCACAGTACTTGTCGGACGTATCGTCGCCATGGACTGTCAAGAAACCAAACGAGAGGTTACAACAAATGGAGGAGTTCTTGAGCAAGATCACCAGGTTTAGACAAGAGGCGTTATAGAATGGGTTTGGTGCTAAGTAACCGAGCATAAAATATAGTAAATACATTCTTCATTTGTTCTCCAATCTCCATGGGAAATGGTTCGATTTTGTTGGACTCAGACAGGCTGTTGACTGTTTCAAAATATCGTAGCCTCCAGCACTCGCACCATCATCAAATTTGTCCACTCCACCCACCTGAACGAATGATGAGGGAAAAGTTGATGAAGAGACCCCAACAAAAGCTGTGAAATACGAGAGTCAGAGCAACAGTTCCAACGCTATACGTGTTGGTATCGGGTTTGAGGATGGAGAGAGACATTGATTTCAAGCCATGACCAATCATACAGCATACAGCATCCTACAAGTTGATTGTTAGGTTGTTGACGGCAGCACAAGGATAACGTGTCCTTCGTTTGCATGTGCTTGAGTGTCAAAAAGCCCAAACTCACAAGGAAATCTTGTATAGATCAGTAGATTTCGAAGCTCCGTTTTAACAAGTAAGGACAGGTAGATCCGAGTCTTTGGGTAGTATATAGGTGGGAAGATGTAGCGCTGGGGTTGGAAAACGTGTAAGCGTCAATGATACTAATTGGTAACCCAATTTAATGATGAACTATTTACATGAGGTTTGAGCAGGTACATACTACATATAGAATCGTCCATATAGCGTGTTTCATGAGTCGAGACATATGCATTGTTATGGTGATCGCACG